>NC_142067.1:120633719-120671219 GCF_059756535.1 Pantherophis guttatus | reverse complement strand
ACGTTCTGAAAAATGGAGGGCAGGTTTTGGTCCTGCATTATACTTTCTTGTCTGGAAGCAGATCACTTCTTTAATTACCTAAGAAAAGTTGATGCGGTGAGTACAGAAGATGGAACTATACTCAGATATAAACATTAATATGTCATTGCAGCCATTCAAAGTAGATTCCTGGAAACCATTTCCAGTTCTGTTCATTTTAGAAGAAGCCAGAAGGAAGTATATTTTGTTAATGAGATGACATACCCATAATGCCAAACCAGGCATGGCTTGCTCAGTCCCCGGGTGTTTGACTGCTTGGAAAGCTTAGTGACATGGCAGAAGAATCTCATGAATCATCTGCAATTTTGATTTCATGCTCTCTCTTCAAATATTTGAGGCAGTGACTTGGACAAGCGACAGTAATTCTGCTACAGGCTTCCCTCGTGAATATCTTTTGTTTGGTAAAATAGACAAGGAGAAGAAAAACAAGGATGTACGTGTAGTAATCATCACAGAGTACTTTGCGATAAGATAACATGGTAAAGCCAAGCCCAAGCAGCTTTTCACTAGTAGGAATAACTTCTCTGTTGATAACAGTGATTATATTTTGGTTTATAACTTCAGTCAATCCCTTTGGTATAAATCTCATCCTAAACCAGAAAGACCTTTAATGAAAGTGATAACTGCTTTTGAAAATGTCTGTGTGTGATATTTGAAGTGGCTCTTTGATATGCATCTTGATATTTAATATATCATATTTGGGTTGTATACAGTGGTGAAATCTAAAATTTGTTACTACCGGTTCTGTGGGCATGGCTTGGTGGAGGGGGGTGGGGTAATGTGACTGGGTGGGTGTGGCCATTTTTTTTTAACTTTTAAAACCATTTTTTCTACAACCTCTTCGGTGAAGAGGTGGTAAAAAAAATGCTTTCAAAAGGCTCTGACGATCCCAGCTGAGTAGCCTGATCATCAGAGGCTTTTTTTTCTTTTAGATGCCTCTGCCGATCAGGCAACTCAGCTTGGATCATCAGGCATCGTCTTGGATCATCAGCTTGGATCGTCAAACTCAGCTTGACGATCAGGCAACTCAGCTTGGATCATCAGAGGCATTTAAAAGAAAAAAAAGCCTCTGATGATCACGCGGCTCAGCTGGGCATGGGGGGGGACAGGGATTTTTGCTACCGCCTCCATCGCTACCAGATTGGGTGATCCAGTCCGAACCGGGAGCATTTCATCCCTGGTTGTACACACATAGAAGATGTCCAAGAGCCAGATGTTAAGGTTCCATGTAACATACCCATAGCAAACAAAACTCTGAGGCAGGCAAATTCCTCAAAGAATAGGTTTATTGAATATGTCATATTGGCACGAGCTGGTGAAAACTGACTCTGAATATTCCCGCGGTTTTCACCTGATTAAAAGTGAAAGTTTGTCACTTTCTCAAAACAATCAGTCACATGGTCCAATCAGTGTGCTGTCCCGTTGCTAGGTGAAACCAGTTCCCTCCTTCTGAGCACCGAGCAGGAATGTCCTTGGTTCCCCATGAGAAAATATTTTATTTTGGTTACAACACCCCAACTATCTCTTTCCCCCCCCTCCCTACCCCTCTTCCCTGGTGTATTAGCTCTGAAGTCTCAAAATGGCCTCAGTCAGGGTTGACACCAAACTCGTATAGCGGTCATGATGGTGAATAGAAAATTGGAAACAGAGATCTATAACTGTATTAGTATTCTCTTAGGCATGGAAGCCGAAGGATGATTTTGGGCCAGTCCCTCTCTCTCAAAAAGCACACACCACATCTGGTTTTTTTAAATGAAAAAAATAAAATAAAATTTGAAAGAATAGATATGTACATCTCCTTGAGTTGACAAAACATAAAGATAGAATTTCCAAAGGTGCATTTTTATTTTAGGAAAAGAAAAATTCTGACTGAAGCTTCTTGGGTGAGACATGAAATGTCTTCAAAGAAAAACAAAATCCAGTTGCCTTTTGAAAAAAGCATCTTTGGGACAACTATGACCTGGATGACTAAGAATCTCCATAAAGATAAAGATAGGATTAAAATTTAATGAAGAATAAATTAAATTATGTCTTGCTTGATTTGAACACTAAACTAAGAAACTAAAACAACAACCTGAAGTTACTTAGAAAATTATGGTTATATGCACATAATCGTCCGAGTCAGATATTCTTCTAAATATATTCATTGAGCTGGACTCAAATTAGACTTTATCCCATTTTAATGTTGGATTGACATAAAGTAATTCAAAAATACTCTAAGGAGACAGAAGGGACATATCAAAGAATTCTGAAGCACAATTAATTAATCTGAAATCAAGCTCCGGTGCTCAGATCTTATAATCAAATGTGCAAGCCAAGAAACTCATTTCTTTAAAGGAAAATCAGTTGTGCAAATGTTGATAATTGGGATTTTAAACTGCTCAGCCTAAAAGCAGAGGTCACACTTCTAAATAATGCTGCCCATAAGATGAATAATTTAAGAGACTTTAGTGTTAAGTTACAGCAATAACAATTAAAAGACAAAATCCAAGTGCAAGACCTCCATAAAGCTGTAGAAATGATACACCGCTGAGAAAAAAAGACATTTAACAACCTAACCACTGGAGAGTCTTTTTGTTTAAGGCTGCAATCCTTTGTGTGTTTATATGGCATTGTTCAAAATGCATTCAGCTTTCTTCTAGTGAGGGCTGTAGAAGAAAATGAAGATGGCTGGATGAGAATTAAAGGCATCAAAGAAACGACAGGACAGATCTGGGAACAAGAATTTGTCCAGGAAAAGAACCAGAGAAGATCCTCACTTATGGATGACCAATTAATTAACTAATCAGTGTGTGTGTGTGTGTGTGTGTGTGTGTGCACGTGTGCATGTGTGTGCTCAGATGCAGGAAGAGTTTGCTACAATTCCTGGTCCTGGAAATTTTATGGAAGAAGTCAAGCTGGCTGGCAATGATTTAACCTACATTATTGTTTTCTTTTATCTAGGGACATGATGGCTCAGTGGCTAAGACACCACCAAATGACTTAGGAGATACTCCGCTCTTAATAAATAACCAATTACACTCAAGATCTGCTCAGGTAGGTCACTTCCACCATACCAGGTTCCCTCCAACCAGGTTAGGAGCATCAAAATATAAATGCTGGATAGAAAAACGGGATAGAAGCTCAGAGAGTTTGTAGGAAAAGAACCATTCCAATTTTGCCATTTGGTTCAAAATTTTCATCTTATATAGGTCTGGTTTCAGAGTGATGCGGTGGCTCGGTGGCTAGGATGCTGAGCTTGTCGATCGAAAGGTCAGCAGTTCAGCGGTTCAAATCCCTAGTGCCGCGTAATGGGATGAGCTCCCGTTACTTGTCCCAGCTTCTGCCAACCTAGCAGTTCAAAAGCACATAAGAAAGGCAAGTAGAAAAATAGGGACCACCTTTGATGGGGAGGTAACAGCATTCTGTGTGCTTAGTCATGCTGGCCACATGACCACAGAGATGTCTTCTTGGCTTTGAAACAGAGATGACCACCGCCCCCTAGAGTCAGGAATGACTAGCACATATGTGCAAGGGGAACCTTTATCTTATTGTTTTCTTTTAGTCCATCCAAATATAAATTCCAATTTGCATTTTTACTCTTCCAGAAATACAGTATTATAGATTTTCTTGGACAGCAATACATATTTAGTTTTGCACGCTTTCAGGTCTTTTTAAAAAAACCTCATATTACATTACACAAATAAAACTTCACAGTTGTAGAGAAAATATTTTCCCTGTTTTATGACATAATGTTATTATTAATTACTAGAGATGGGGGTTTTTTTGTTTGCTTGTTAATAAATTGGAATTTTATAGTTACTGGCATATTTTTTTAACCTGGCAGTCTCACACATTCACACCAAGGAAAGAGATGGTGAAAGGGAAACTTCAAGATTACCATATCTGGACTATCAAAATCTCAGAGGCCGCCACAGACAGCCACAGATAAATTCCTACTCTGAGGAATAAATGTTTCTTGAATGGCTGCAAATTAGCCACTTAATTATTTTGAAGTGAGGGTTGGGAATATTAAAGAGTGTTATGAAAGATGTGCCTAAAGGAATCCTTGATAAACAAGGTTTATTATTATTATTACTACATTAACATAAATTGTCTTGATTATTAAGGTAATCCACAGCTTCAAAGGCAGATATTCTGAAATGGAAGATGCAAATTGTCCTAAGGAAGTAAAAAGCAGAGCAACAAGAATGATTAGTGGGCTGGAGGCTAAAATATATAAAGAACAGGAATTGGGTAAGTCTAGTGACTGATGGAAAGAAGGAGTAGGGGTGGCATGATAGCAGTGTTCCAATATTTGAGGGGCTGCCACAAAGAAGAGGAGGTCAAAGTATTTTCCAAAGGACCAAAAAGTAAGACAAAGAACAATGGATGGAAACTAACCAGAGAAAGAAGCAACCTAGAACTAAGAAGAGTATACTAAAAAGCAGAGACATCACCCTGCCAAGAAAAGTGCATATAGTCAAGGCTATGGTTTCCCCAGTTGCAATGTATGGTTGTGAAAGTTGGACCATAAGGAAGGCTGAGCGTCAAAGAATTGAGGCCTTTGAACTATGGTGCTGGAGAAGACTCCTGCGAGTCCCTTGGACTGTCAGGAGATCAAACCGGTCAGTCCTAGAGGAGATCAACCCTGACTGCTCTTTAGAAGGCCAGATCCTGAAGATGAAACTCAAATACTTTGGCCACCTAATGAGAAGGAAAGACTCACTGGAGAAGAGCCTAATGCTGGGAATGATTGAAGGCAAAAGAAGAAGGGGACAACAGAGAATGAGGTGGCTGGATGGAGTCACTGAAGAAGTCAGTGTGAGCTTAAATGGACTCCGGGGGATGGTAGAGGACAGGAAGGCCTGGAAGAAAGTTGTTCATGGGGTCATGATGGGTTGGACACAACTTCGCAACTTAACTTAGTTCTAACAAGAACTAAGGGGAATATTCCTAATGGTTAGAGCAAACAACTAATAGTTTGTGTCCAGAAGATGCTCGTACTCCATCACTGGAGACTTTCAAAAAGGAACAACCATTTGTCTGATATGGTATAGGGTCTCCTGCTTGAGCAGTAGGTTTGGCTAAAAGACCTCCAACATCCCTTCCAACTCTATATTCTATGTTCTATGAAGTCTTGTTCAAAAATAAATCTAAGACTTAACAGTTATAGAACATTATCCAAGATTCTTCCAGAACAGCAAATTCCTGGATTTTTTCCAAAACATCACAAGTCATTCCTTTCTTTTCCAGCTTGCCAACATAAAACTGAATATTTTCCCCTAAGGACATGCAATGTCTTAATAAATATAAAAGCAGTAGGAGCCAGAGACTTGGACTAAATTTAATATCCAGGATTACAAATTGATACCAAATCTCTGAAGATTTTCGATAAAACAGGAGGGAATAGGATATAATTCCCAACTCACAAATAATTAAACATATCAGCAGTCTTTATGGCCCAATCATCAAAGCATTCCACTGGAACAGCAATAGTTTTATTAGTCCCTAGGATTTCTGTTAGTTGAGCTGCCCCGAGGATCGGTGTCCAAGAGCTTTGTAATATTAGCCTTTTCCACCAACTTACTGCTATGCAAATCAGAAATGAGTTACACAGCTGGACAGACGGCAATGGCTAGCTTTAGAGAAAAATAGCCATGCTGCAGATGGTTGTGATTTTTGTGCCCTCAAAGTACAACCTGAAGATTCACCATTGTAAACAAAGATCTTAAACATGAAAGAAGTCAGAAATTGAAAAGCGGGCAGAAAATTATGAAGAGGTAGCTGGATGAAAATGCAAAACTCCTTTTAATCCCCTCTCAGTTGACCAGTCATTCTCTCTTAATCCAAATGAATGGAGCAGAGCAGAGCAGAGCAGAGCAGAACAGAACAGAACAGAACAGAACAGAACAGAATAGATTTCCTTATTGGCCAAGTGTGATTAGACTCACAAGGAATTTGTTTCCGGTGCATACGCTCTCAATGTACATACAACAATAGTGATAGATCATTAAAATAGTCATTGTAAAATAGATTAATTATAAAACATTAGATACAACACTTAGTGATAGTCATGGATACTGAATAAGGAATCAACATAAATCATACTAGGATAGTAAGTAAACAATATAATTCATAAAATAAAAGCAATAAAGTTATAGTCATAAGAAAATAAGGTGATAGGGAATAGGGAAGATGAGAATAATGATGGTAATACAGCCCTACTAGATAGTTTGACAGTGTTGTGGGAATTAGTTGTTTAGCAGAGTGATGGCATGGGGGAAAAACTGTCCTTGTGTCTAGTTGTTCTGACATACAATGCCACAGAGATACTGTTGTGGGTTGAAAAAGGAAAGAACATTGCGTACCCTAGAACTCCTTTAACTAAAGCGGGTGATAAATCTAATAAATAAAATAAATTTGAATATGTTTGGGTCTTTTTAGCTTAGAAGGAAAAGTAAAAAGAAAGAAAGAAAGAAAGAAAGAAAGAAAGAAAGAAAGAAAGAAAGAAAGAAAGAAAGAAAGAAAGAAAGAAAGGAAGGAAGGAAGGAAGGAAGAAAGAAAGCTGAGCCTCCTTCCTTCCTTCCTTCCTTCCTTCCTTCCTTCCTTCCTTCCTTCCTTCCTTCCTTCCTTCCTTCCTTCCTTCTAACATGTATAGGATATCATCTTACCTCAAGATGATTCTTCCCAGAATATTAGAATTCGGGATCATCCAATGAGGTAGAGAGATATAAAATAGTTTAAAGAAGAATTTAACGTAGCACCAAGTTAAAATTGTGGAGCATTTCAGATATTGTGAAGTGATGGCTACCGAACTGAAGGAGTCTCCAAGGCTGTTATCTGAAACCGTTGAAGGTAAGACTGTCCATGAGGCTTTTGTGGAGCAGGAGGAATCCTGAAAACCTCAGTCTCCAATCAGACAGTTGGTAAATAAGCTCAGGATATTTTCTTCCCAGTCTACAAGCAATTAACTATGACATGGGTAAAGCTTTGAAGGTCTCCCAAAGGTTATTTTGAATGAGTAACCGGAAGAGAGAACATGAGGAACAGTCCTGTGTGACAAGACAGGACCAGTGGTGTATTCAATTTTTTTTACTACAGGTTCTGTAGTATGGCTTGGTGGGTGTGGCTTGGTGGCTGTAGTATGGGCATGGCTTGGTGGGTGTGGCTTGGCTTGGTGGGTGTGGTGTGGCTTGGTGGGCGTGGCTTGGTGGGTGTGGCAGGGGAAGTATACTGTAAAATCTCCATTTCCACCCCACTCCAGAGGAAGGATATACTGTAAAATTCCCATTCCCACCCCACTAACCTGCTTTCCAGCTGTGCAGGGTAACAAAAGAAGACTCAGTCAATCAGCTGGGACTCCAATCAGCTGGGACTCGGAAGGCAGCGAATAGATGGGGGTGGGACCAACCAGAGGTGGTATTTACCGGTTCGCCGAACTACTCAAAATTTCCGCTACCGGTTCTCCAGAACCTGTCAGAACTGGCTGAATACCACCTCTGCACAGGACCACATAAACCTTTGTAGATGTGGTTTGAAGCCTTTCCCCTAATTTCCATATGGAACGAATTTTGAACTGGTTCCAAACTGAATGATTCATTTTGAATGTGCAGCCCTCTTTTATCGTTTTGTTGTTCTCTAAATGAGAAATTGAATCAAGTTAATTTTCCGAATTGCATTAAAACCTCATTTCTACCAACTGCTTGGGGAGAAGGTTATTCTGTTAGATTGCAAAATAAGGGTGGAAACAGTTCAAACCTCTTGCATACTTGATGAAAGTTTCATGCAAATTGTATAATATTCAGACACATTTGCGTAATTTATATAAATTGTGAGTGAGTTATACAAAAGGTACAAATATTGTTTTAGTCAAATTCAGAAAGGATGGCCCTTGTCTGTCACTTGGAGATGAAGTCTGAATTCCAGTTTTGACCATTGCATCTAAAGTCTGCTGATTGGGAGCTTGATAAGGTGGACTCACTTTGATTTAATTGGTACAATTGACGAAAATTCTATGAAAAGTCAATTGCACCAGATCAATTAACTAAATCAAAATGGCCATTTAAATCAGAGTTAATATGCATGGAGAAATATCAACATCACTTCATTCTTCTCCACAAGTCAAACCTAAATCTCAGCATCGACTAGAAACTAATAAATACAATGTTCTGAAGTCACCTTCACATTCTAAAATATTCTGTTAGAATGAATGAAGGCATCCTGAGATGCAAGTACACCGACAGCAATTCTTGTTCCTTGATGATGACACATTGTATTTGTTTCTAATAAGCAAATAACCACTTTAAAGAATTAAATTTGTGAGTGACCACTGTGTCATTATGATTACACAACTTCAGACATTACCTCTCTCACACGGCTACTCCTATGGAGCTATGTTGGACAGAAGGTTTTAAGAGGCTATCAACTGATTTGTGATCAGCAACAATTTTCTTGATTATGAAACCTATTTTCCTGCCGATGCAATCACAGCAATGCTACTGACAATCTATCCATTAGAGTGTAGATAGGTGGTCTATTTGGGACATTGGAGTACTTCAACAAGGATGCTGTGGATGAAAATAAGGAGGAAAAAAAAAAAATCTCCGAAGCCATATTCAGGGAATACTTTTATTAGAACATAGAATATCAGAGTTGGAAGGGAGTTTGGAGATCTTCTAGTCCAACCCTTCTCTGCCCTCTCTCTCTCTCTCTCTCTCTCTCTCTCTCTGTGTGTGTGTGTGTGTGTGTGTGTGTCTGTGTCTATCTCTCTCTCTCTGTCTTTCTTTGTCTCTCTGTCTCTCTCTTGCTCTGTCTCTGTCTCTCTCTCTCTGTCTCTCTCTGTCTCTCTCTGTCTGTCTCTCTGTCTCTCTTGCTCGCTCTCTGTCTCACTCTGTCTCTGTCTCTCTTGCTCGCTCTCTGTCTCACTCTGTCTCTGTCTCTCTTTGTCTCTCTCTCTCTCTCTCTCTCTCTCTCTATGTCTCTCTCTCTCTTTCTGTCTCTCTCTGTCTCTCTCTCTCACTCACTCACACACACACACAAAACACAGAAGCAAAAAAAAAAAAATCACACAACCCAGACTTTAGTTCTAAAACAGATTTGATATATTGACCCAATTCTACTGACTGGATGACTGCTGTATGAATTGCTAGATCCAGTTCTGTTGTTAGTGACTGCAGGGACTTTCCCTCTTATATGCTTTCAGATAGCCTAAAAAGAGAAAGCAGATAAACAGAAAGAAAAGAAAACAAACTTCTCTTCTTCTCAAAGCTCCTAAAAGGAGAATCCTAATGTATGCTTTTCCTGGACCCTATTTTTAAGAATGATTACTTAAATGAATAGGTCATATAGTGTTTTCTTTTTAAGCCTTTCACTCGAAGCCGTAGCAAGGCATTTTCCCTACATTCGCTATATGTAACAGTCTGAAATTCATCTATTACCCTTCATTATTTGCTCTCATTGAATCTGCTATTTAAGCTCCTTTGTATTTTGGACACTTTTATTCTTCACATTGAAGAACTGAAGATACTTATGAGGTGTCTACTTCAATGCTTTCTGAATGCTACCGAGTCTTCATCAGAAGAGTGTGCAATTAGCTGTTAAAAGACGAGAAATACAGAATTGAACTAAATAACTATAGCATCAATATCAATGGCATCATTTATCTGTGACAAATACAATATTAAACCTTTGCTAGTGAATACTTTCATTCACTTCAGGAATGAAAGAGATATGTCATCATTCCTAAAAAATTTTAAAAATCCCAAAGTTTCTTTTTCTTTTAAATATCCTTTGGAAATGTTCATTAGAATTTGCTTAATTAGAATTAAGCAAAACAGTTTAAAAAGTCTCTTTGGGATGTTCAGTTACTTAGTAACCAACCCTACATTGCCTTAAGCTCAGCCTGTAATACAATAGATCTCTGCTTTTTTTAATGTTATTTTATATTTCATTTATTAAATTTATATGTCACCCATCTTAACAACTCTTGTCTTCTTAAAAAAATATTCCTTTCTTTCTTTCTTTCTTTCTTCCTTCCTTCTTTCCTTCTTTCCTTCCTTCCTTCCTTTATTTCTTCCTTCCTTCCTCCCTCCCTCCCTCCCTCCTCCCTCCCTCCCTCCCCTCTTTCTTTCTTTCCTTCCTTCCTTCCTTCCTTCCTTCCTTCCTTCCTTCCTTCCTTCCTTCCTTCTTTCTTTCTTTCTTTCTTTCTTTCTTTCTTTCTTTCTTTCTTTCTTTCTTTCTTTCTTTCCGCCATATGTTTTTATCAATACCTATCCCAATTAGATTTCTCAATTTATGCACAGGACCAATTATTTGGAAAACAGTGCAGAGAATGAGACAATGCTACAGCATAACAGAGTTATTGATGATCAATGCATTTCTTGTTTGATTTTTTAATTTTCAATCGATGAACTAGGAGATCTAAAAATATCTTCCTGTAAAGGTAGTTCTTGACTTACCACAATTCTTTTAGTGGTTGTTCAAATGTACAAAGTGTCAATGTCAGGGTTCCATGTAACACCCCCAATGAAAGAAGACTCCGAGGCTTGAGGTTCCTCAAAGTTCATTTTTATTAGAGATGTCATATTGGCATATCTGGGAAAACTCAAATCTGAAACCTTCTAGGTTTTCCCCACCCAAAGAAAAGTCCAAGTCCCTGCCCCGCACCCACATGTCCATCACATGGTCCAATCAAAGCACTGTCCCAACTGGAGATGCCTCCTAGCCACACCCCTTCAGGTGCAGGGCAAAATGTCCTTGACTCTCTGAGAGGGGAATGTTATTATGACTATATATCACCCCATCTCCATACAATCCCCCCTCCCAGTTTCCCACAGCACTAAATTTCATGAGAAGAGACCTCCACTCCTCTGCTCGCAA
Source organism: Pantherophis guttatus (assembly GCF_059756535.1). NCBI lineage: Eukaryota > Metazoa > Chordata > Lepidosauria > Squamata > Colubridae > Pantherophis > Pantherophis guttatus. The sequence continues at coordinate 120,660,320 of NC_142067.1, read as the reverse complement.
TAGAATACCTTATGCCACCAGACTTGAAATTTTTGGCTTAGACAATTTAGAACTATGCCGCCTTCGGTCTGACCTAAGCGTAGTACATAAAATTATCTGCTACAACGTCCTACCTTTCAATGACTACTTCAGCTTCAACCACAACAATACACGAGCACACAATAGATACAAACTTAGGGTAAACCGCTCCAAGTTCTATTGCAGAAAATACGACTTCAACAACAGAGTTGTTAATGCCTGGAATGCACTACCTAACTCTGTGATTTCTTCCCCAAACCCTCAAAACTTTAACCTTAGACTGTCTACTGTTGACCTCACTCCATTCCTAAGAGGTCTGTAAGGGGCGTGCATAAGCGCACCAACATGCCTACCGTCCCTGTCCTAATGTCCCTTTTTATTAATATCCATTTCATGTATTCATAATCATGTTTATACTTTTATCTGTTATCTTATATATATGCTTGACAAAATATTATTATTATTATTATTATTATTATTATTATTATTATTATTATTATTATTATTATTATTATTATTATTATTATTATTATTGACAGTATACACAGCAAACAAGATGACCATGCTGGATTTCGTATCCCAAATCACTAGTCGAACACTTCCCAAGCGTTTAGGACTGTGTGATGTATCGGCGGATTGTGCGAGTAGATCCCAGTAAGGTGGCTTTCTGCAGCTGACCAATGGTGATCTTGTCAGCGCCAATTGTTTTTAAGTGCTTGCCTAAGTCTTTCGGTACAGCACCTAGTGTGCCGAGTACCACTGGAACCACCTGCACTGGTTTATGCCAGAGTCTCTGCAGTTCGATTCTCAAGTCCTGATATCTGGTGACTTTCTCAAGTTGTTTCTCGTCGATTCTGCTGTCACCAGGTATGGCAATGTCGACGATCCACACTTTTTTCTTCTCCACAATCGTAATATCCGGGGTATTGTGTTCCAAAACTTTGTCAGTCTGTATTTGAAAGTCCCACAGTAGTTTTGCATGCTCATTTTTGACCACTTTTTCGGGCTTATGATCCCACCAGTTCTTTGCTACAGGCAGATGGTAGTTGTGACACAAGTTCCAGTGGACCATCTGAGCGACTGTGTTGTGTCGTTGTTTGTAGTCAGTCTGAGCTATTGTCTTGCAACTGCTCAGTATGTGATCAATGGTTTCATCCGCTTCTTTGCAGAGTCTGCATTTGGGGTCATCAGCGAATTTTTCTATTCTGGCTTTGATTACATTTACATTCTGATGGTTTGTTCCTGGGCTGCAAGAATCAGGCCTTCTGTCTCTTTCTTCAGTGTTCCGTTGGTCAGCCATAACCAGGTCTTTTTCTTATCTACTTTTCCCTGGATCTTCTCAAGGAACTGTCCATGCAGTGCTTTGTTACACCAGCTGTTAGCCCGAGTTTGCATCACTGTTTTCCTATATTGAATCTTGGTTTGCTGCATTTTGAGCAAATTATTATTATTATTATAATATATATATATATATATATATATTTATATATATATATATATATATATATATATATATATATATGTATGTATATGTATATATAGTTGTTGTTTGTTTGTTGTTGTTGTTGTTGTTGTTGTTGTTGTTGTTATTATTATTATTATTATTATTATTATTATTATTATTATTATTTAATCTTTAGTGAGATTCACAGCCTTTGAGGCTGGTTAATAGCTCAGCAGCTCGAGTCCTAACCAAGGACCTAGGAACTGTTAAGGTATCGTCGGAGGATGTAAGCTGTTCCGAGTAAGGTGGTTTTTTGTAGAGTCAAAATGTTCAAGTCCGGCAAATTTAGAATTTCTAAATAGCAGGGTAGCCCTTTGGGTATTGCTCCAAGGGCTCCAATTACAATCGGGACAACACACAATTTCTTTTTCCACAGTCGGTCAACTTCAATTTGCAAGTGATTTGTGATTTTTTCTTGCTGCTTTTATGATGATGATGATGATGATGATGATGATGATGATGATGATGATGATGCAGGCCTGAAGGCCCAAAGCAAAAGATGGCTTCCAGGCTTGACACAAAGACAATGAAAAAAGTGACTTCTGACATCTTCACACTTACAACTTTTGCAGCATCCCTGTGGTCATGTGATCAAAATCCAGTTGCTTGGCAACTGACTCATATTTACGATGATTAGTGTCCCAGGGTCATGTGATCCCCTCTTGTGACCTCCTGACAAGCAAAATCGATAGGGAAACTAGATTCATTTAACAATCATGTTACTAACTTAACTATTGGATTGATTCACTTAATAACCGTGGCAAGAAAGATCATAAAAATGGGGCAAAATTCATTTAAGGACGGTCTTGCTTAGTAATGGAAATTTGGGGCATAATTGGGGTCAAATGTCAAGGACTACCTGCACTTATTTTTATTTTTTTTCTGACAATAAAACACAGTCAACAAAATAGGAATGTTTGCTTCATTGTTTTGGTAAAATAGACATCTTCCCACCTCTCCTATAACTTTTCAGAGCAAAGAATGTTTTCCAGATTGCAATTATTTCTATTCCAAATCATCTTAAAGGATCAAGAAGTCTTAATTAAAAGTACATGTTCATATTTCTTTCGTTAAGCACTAGATGAAACATGTCATGTCTTTTAATATTCTCTGAATTGGTCCCAAACTTATTTTATCTGATGATAAACAAATAATAATAAAAAAAAACCTCTCTGTGTATAAACTTGAAATTCTACAGAAAGGTTATGTTTAAAATGGATTAGCATTAATGCTTGGGAAAATACTGCACCAAGTACATTTTAATATGAAATAAAAGAAAGATGTTAACCAAGAACTACTGAAGTATGAAATGCAAATGTACTTTCATATCTCTCTGGTGAATTTCCCAAGTAAAATACATTAATTCAATCATGTTTTTCAGTAATACTGGAACAACTTATGTGATTTAAATCATAATGGTTAACATTTATAGGAATGACATTTTTATTTTAGTTTTTTTTTCTCCCCCCCCCCCAAAAAAACTTTCATGTTGGGAGAAAGAAACATTTTTTATTGAATCTAACTCAAGGCTGACTTGGAAATATCCTTTCATGGAACAGTTTCTCGGATTCCGAATTCAGAGATCAGTTGAAAATGTATTTGCAAATGTTGGAAGAAATACCCATCTGGCTCAGTTCCCAGTCTGCAGGAAGACACTGGAAACATGGAGGCTGATTGGAAAGATGGTTTAATGATGAAGCAGAACCACCAAGCACATGGTTCTCTGGTACAGCTGAACACATGGAGTTGAGAGTGGGGGTGGTTATTATACCTTCTCTTGGGCTTTAAATTTGAACTTCCTGTTCCTGTGCAAGAACGTGTACTCTATTAGCTGTTGTCAGATTCCTATGGGGTCATGTTTGTTTGAGCTCTCAGGTTTGGTTGAAGTTTGCTGAGTGATGCAATGTCCTTAGGAGATTGGGCAATGTAGTGAGCTCTGTGTCTTCTGCTAAATAGTCCTATTATGTCCTGAAGGGCCATGTCTTAATTCCATCACCTTGAAGCTGAAGGTCTTTAATGGGCACAAAATATCTGCTGGGGGGAGGGAGCTGAGCTGAAGCTCTGAGTTTCTGTCTCCCTTAAGATTTTTATTTCTCTTTTAGAGGAAATATTTTATCCTGACTTTTTTAATAGTTCTCAAAATATTTCATTCTTCTAGGCGGAGGGGTGGGGGTAGCTTCCCACACAAACAAGCATGTGGAATTGTCCTGTTGCTGTGCTATATAATTCTTCTGTAATAATTCCTCCGTAGAACTGTATCAGCAGCTCCTTGGGCAGTTTGAGCTTTCTGAGTTGGCACAGAAAGAACATTCTTTGTTGTGCTTTTTTGATGATGCTTTTGATGATAGGTGTCCCTTTTAGGTCTTGCGATATGGTAGAACCTAGAAATTTGAAGGTCTCCACTGTTGATACTCTCTTGTCTAGCATTGTGAGAGGTGGAAGTATGGAAGGGTTTCTCCTAAAGTCTACTACAATTTCTATGGTTTTGAGTGTGTTCAGTTCCAAATTGTTCCAGTTGCACCACGAGGCTAGTTGTTCAACCTCCCGTCTGTATGCGGATTCATCATTGTCTCGAATGAGACCGATCACTGTTGTATCATCTGCAAACTTCAGTAGTTTAACAGATGGATCATTAGAGATGCAGTCATTGGTATACAGAGAGAAGAGAAGTGGGGAGAGCACACAGCCTTGGGGGGGGGGGTCCTGTGCTAATTGTACAGGTATCTGATGTGATTCTGCTTAGCTTCACCTGCTGCTTCCTGTTTGTTAGGAAGCTTATGATCCACTTACAAGTGTGTTCAGGTATCTCTAGCTGGTTTAGCTTAGTTAGAATAAAGTCAGCTACCAGTCAGGACTAAATTGGTGCTAGATAAGGGTTAACAGAATTTAAGGGGAGCTGGATTTGGGCCATTGGTGACAACATAAGGATTCTAAGCTTCTGACACATTTAACTCCCCCCACCCCCCAGCACACCCTGATCTACTACAAATGTCATTTCAAAGATCAGCTGTGGAAGCTTTTAGAAGCCTAACATTCCCACACATATCTGACGTCTAAATCTTGTTTCTCCTGTCTGATCGTTGTTCAGATATATCTTTCTTTCCAAGTTGCCCAGTTTTAGGCCTCAAGATGCACCATCCACTTCTCCTTGGATCTGAACATTTGCATTCTTTACTTTTGAGACTGAAGTCATTTCCAATTTTTTTACCTGTTTTACTTCTCTCTGACCTTATGGAGGAAATCAAGGTTTGATTTCATATTTGACTGCATGTTTGGGAAGGAAATTACATGAGAAACTAAGGGATTTTTAAACTTTAGCTTATTATTGCACTCATCAACCAGAGCATTTTAGGAATAAAATAATAATAAAATGAATACATTAAAATTGAGATACCTCAATTAGTTAATCGACCCAATCAATTAATATACCCAAACCCATGCAAAATTCTATTAATGTAAGATCATGTTAAGATCTAACCGCCTTGAAGTTTCATTAAATCCAGAATATAGAACCTGCACAAGGTTGTTAAACTAGTAACACGTTGTTAAGTGAATCTGGTTTCCCCATTGATTTTGCTTGTCAGAAGGTCGCAGAAGGTGATCACGAGACCCTGGAACCTTGGAACTGTCATAAATATGAGTCAGTTGCCAAGAGTCCACATTTTGATCATGTGACCATCAGGCTACCACAAAGGCCATAAGTGTGAAAAATGGTCATAAATTACTTTTTTTTTTAGTGTGGTTTTAACTTTGAATGGAGCACATCATGAGAAAGGCGGGACTAGAGATGAATCAAAAGTTGGGATTAAGATTGCCGGGAGAAATATCAGCAACCTCAGATATGCAAATGATACCACTCTAATGTCAGAAAGTGAAGAGGAACTAAAGAGCCTCGGGTGAAGAAGGAGAGTGCAAAAGTTGGCTTGAAACTCAACATTAAGAAAACTAAGATCATGGCATCCAGCCCCCTCAATTTCCTGGCAAATAGATGGGTAAGAAATGGAAGAAGTGACGGATTTTATTTTCCTGGGCTCCAAGATCACCACAGATGGGGACTACAGCCAAGAAATTAAAAGACGCTTGCTCCTGGGGAGGAAAGCTATGGCAAATCTAGATAGCTTACTAAAAAGCAGAGACATCACCCTGCCAACAAAAATGCGTATTGTCAAGGCTATGGTATTCCCAGTTGCAATGTATGGCTGTGAAAGCTGGACCATAAGAAAGGCTGAGGGTCAAAGAATTAAGGCCTTTGAACTATGATGCTGGAGAAGACTCCTGCGAGTCCCTTGGACTGCAAGGTGATCAAACCAGTCAGCCCTAGAGGAGATCAACCCTGACTGCTCTTTAGAAGGCCAGATCCTGAAGATGAAACTCAAATCCTTTGGCCACCTAATGAGAAGGAAGGACTCCTTGGAGAAGAGCCTAATGCTGGGAATGATTGAGGGCAAAAGAAGGGGACGGCAGAGAATGAGGTGGCTGGATGGAGTCACTGAAGCAGTCGGTGTGAGCTTAAATGCACTCCAGAGGATGGTAGAGGACAGGAAGGCCTGGAGGAACGTTGTCCATGGGGTCACAATGCGTCGGCCACAACTTTGCAACTAACAACAACAAAAAGTCAAGAACTACCTAAGTGCTATTAGTTCTATACATATACACACAAATACACACACAGAGATATATACATCTTGATGTAAATAACTGCTCCTGAGAAAGTCATTGCTTCTAAGAAAAGGGTTTAGAAGTTGCTGAAGTTCCACCAATTAATTGTTCTAACTGTCAGGAAATTTCTCCTTAGTTCTAAGTTGCCTCTCTCCTTGATTAGTTTCCACCCATTGCTTCTTGTCCTCCCCTCCGGGTAGAACTATTGAAGAATAGTTTGAGTCTCTCTTCTTTGTGGCAACCCCTGAGATATTGGAGATAGTGAAAATAAAATGAGTAAAAGGGACTCAAGTTACCCTGTGGTAAACTGGACGGCCAATACATTTGATCAATAAATAAACAAAATAAAACAGTAGAGCAAAATATAGTAGTGCAGAGCGAGAAAACAGATCGAGAAAGTTAGAAAATCAGACCGGAAAAATAATTCAGCGATGCAGAGGAAATTAAAACAAGAAATTGAAGCAATCAATATTACTTGGTTTGTTATGAGTGGCTCCCATATGCATTAAGAATTTACATATCTGTATCCATCTAATTCAAGAAGGCTAAGGAAGATTGGTCATGCTTAATAACCCTTCTTTTCTTATCAGTGAAACAATTCTATGGAGTTCTTTGGGATGAGAATTAATTTTGATCATCCATAGCAGAATAGCAATAACACTTAGATGTATGTTCACAGTGCTTTACAGCCCTCTCTAAGCAGTTTACAGAGTCAGCATATTGGCCCCAACAATCTGGGTCCTTATTTTACTGACCTCGGAAAGATGGAGTCAACCCTGAGCCGGTGAGAAAATAAATTTGAAGGAGGATCTCCCTTGTTTTAAAAGATCATGATGGCTCTTTCACAAGACCTTCTACATTACAGTGGCCTTCCTCCTTTCAAAACCCTTTTAAACCCAGCCCCTATTTCTATTTCAGCAGAGTTGGAAACAAACGCAGCAGAAACCTGTTGCTTTGAGATGGAATTGCCTTTATAACACTTGAAATGGAATTTAACACTGTGCGGAATTTCCCATGGTGGCCTGGAAGACTTTAGCAATTAGATCGACTCGGCTTGTCTGTTCCTTTGCAAATGTATCCCTCCTTTTTCTTACTGTCAGGTAAATAAACCAGTTTCTCTTAATTAGACTCGATTATGGGAAATGAAAATGTTATTGCAACGGCCATCCGATACTACCTTTGATGAAAAGTGACACCATATAAATGTCTTAGGCTTTCCTGCTTGCCGTGATAAATAGGTTATGCTACATGCTTATTTTAATTACTATCAGCAAAATCTGATGAAACTTAAACATTGCTCTTGGTGGAAAACACACCTCTACATACGCCCAGAGAGAACACCCTGCTCATGTTAACATGATTCACTAACTGGTGACCCCTATACTAGTCAATGGATTTAAATTGGTAATTAATAAAAGCTTGTTGTTGCAAAGGCTAATACAGTAAAAATGCTAACTAGCCCTCGAGCACTGCAGACAGCTTATTGACACGTTAATACTACACTAAAGATTTTCTAGTGTGTGAAAAAAAAATCTTTCTTTGGAGCGTAACTGCTAAACGTAGTAGACAGCTTTAATTTTGCACTTTTTAATTCAGTTCTTAATGGAGAAACAAAGAGTTTTGCTTTTTTGGGCTTTTTTTCCCCTTCCCTCCTCCTCCTCCCCCCCCCTTCCAAGCTGTATTCTATCAAATCAACTTTCTTCTAAATTGCAGACTGAAAAGAATAAGAATGATCATGGAAGGAAAATATAGAATGGTCTCACTGGGATTATTTTAACAACTCCAATTATATTATGGGAGAGAAAGGTGATTGATTTGGATTTGAGCTGTAATCTGCAAGAAATCTGAAGTCTTCACTTATGAAGGCTATAGGCTCCAATAGTTTGGGGCATGTAAGGTTCAGACATCTTTTCAAAAATGATTTTCCCTATTTGCCTATTGGAGAAAAAAATATCCCTTCGGATAACTTTTCCCCCCCATAACTTCAGCACATGTTTGTAGCATGTGTGTAAGGCACATACACCATGTACATATGTTAGGGTCTTGGCATCTTAGTCCAGGTGTATTGTAATCCCACTCCAGATATATAAAATGAATTAAAATGGACTATTAAGAGTGTTTTAACAAACTACATCACTGTTTGGTTTGGTGGCTGCAGTGCCTCAGATAGAAAGTCCCTACAGAGAGTGGTAAGGACAGCCAAGAAGATTATCGCTTCCTCTTATTCAGGATACTGCTTATAAGCCCTATGTGCTTAGAGCTCAAAGCACTGTTAGAGACCCCACACACCCACTTCATGGTCTGATTCTGTTGCTCCCCTCTGGGAGGAGATTTCAAATTATTTCTAGCAGGACTACCAGATTCTCCTTTTGCCATCTGTCTGGTAAACTTGCAAGATTCGGTTTTCTCACCATGTACATGTACACATCCGAACTAGACTGTGTTGTTTCTCTGTGTCATATAATATATGTGGGTGTAGGCATAATTTTGTATTTATTGATTGATTTTGCCATGTTTATGTAGTGTATATTGGAAGTGGTGATCCCTTGAGAGCTGTATGCAATGAAATTTCATTTTAATGTATGCCGATTAGTGTATGTTCAAAGCGACAATGAAGTTATTCTAAGTCTAAGAATGTCAATTAATTCTTAATAAATTTAAGTAAAATTTGTTTAATTTCTTTTTTTTTAAATTTTTTATTGTATTTTTATTGTTAAAGAATAACAGAAAAAAAAACAATACAAAAATCAATAGTAAAGAAAGAAATTTTTTTTCCCCCCAACGTGCTATACAAATGGAAAGGAAGTTTTAGGAAATTAAAGTCTTCAATTCTTCTAGAAATCTCTTTGATAAGGTACTGGCGCCGATTCATCCAATAAATTTGTTTAATTTCTAGTCAAGTCTCTCCCTTTTCCTTTTCTCCCTCATACTCCTAGGCCAGGGGTCTGCAACCTTAAACACTCAAAAAGCCATTTGGACCCGTTTCCCACAGAAAAGAAAACACCGGGAACCACAAAACCCTTCCCGTGCCTGACTATTTCTTGAGCGGCCACAAAACTAGCATATGTAGTTGAATTCAGCATTCTGTTTTCTTCTGAAACTTTTAGTTTCTTGGATTTACCCATGGTTGGCCTACTGGGGGTTGAAAAGCTCAATAAATCGCGTGCTGGCGGTTGTGACGCATATTTTGAGTGACATGGAGTCACATCAGAGGGGTGAAAGAGCCACATGCGGCTCCAGAGCCACAGATTGCTGACCCCTGGCCTAAGCCATAAAAATGTTATGGAGTGATGAAAAAAAGAAAATACTACAGTTTGAGAAAACTTTATCAGGACTTTGAGGAGTGGAGATCTTATTTCTTACTTAACAAATGAAGAGATTTTGGTGTTCTTTCCTTTCTTTTGAATATGTATGTTGTAGAAATATTGATAGCTACCAGAACTGATGGGCAAAATCCCTGGCAATATTGCTGATCATGTGTGATACAGTGCATCTGGAAGAAACCCACAGTTATTTTTCTCTAGCCTTCTGAATCTAGTTTCAATGCTGTTTCTTTGCAAGATCACCATGGAAACAATGTTAGTTTGTGTTGTTTCTATAGTGACCTGACACAGGACAACCACCTGGCTGGAAGGAAGTCAGGGAAACATTATGGAGAACCTCCCTCCATAGTTCCAGAACTGAACAGAAATGAATTTTGGAGTTCCACAAAAACTGTTTGCTGTTTCTATGGAAGCTTAAGGAATTGCTTTTTGAAAATTAAAATCTCTCTCTCTCTCCATCCCCCCCTCTCTCTAACTTGAGTTTTGTGAGCCTTTGTATCTCATCTCATCTCTTTTCTTTTTTTCTTCATGGGCTGCTCAATCACAGATTGATTGATTGACTCCCATCCTCCTCCTCCTCCTCCTCCTCCTCCTCCTCCTCCTCCTCCTCCTCCTCCTCCTCCATAATTTTTCGTAATTGTTACTGGAATGTTCCCTTTTGAAAAATAATTAATGCTCATTTTAGGCACTAATGTATTCATGGTTTTATGATCTTTTCAAATGTGACCTTTTCAGACTTTGTTCTGGAGGTTAGTGAGTAAAACAATTTCACTTCTTGCCTACTTCCAGCAACAAGAAATAATTGCCCCAAGAACCTTTGATTAGGGGAGAAAAAAAAACAAACCCACAACCTTTACCCTTTAACTAATGGATTGATCCGCCTTGAAGAAACTTATTTAATTCCAAAGATCAATCCAGATTCTTCACTTCTTTTCCTTCAAATTGATAAGTGGATTTCTAGTTACGAGTTAGGCGAGAATCTGGGTGGCGGTTGTGTAGAAATAGCCAGCGATTAAAGTATTCTCTCCAGTGATGGGATTCAGCCAGTTCGCACCACTTCAGGAGAACTGGTTGTTAACTTTCTGAGCAGTTTGGCAAACTGGTTGTTGGAAGAAATCATTTGGGCAGAGAACCGGTTGTTAAATTACTTGAATCCTACCACTAAATCACTCTCTCTCTCCCTCTCTCTCTCCCTCTCTCTCTCTCTCTTTCTCTCTCTCCACACACACACACACACACAAATTGCAACTTCCTTCCCATGTTGTTGAAATATAGAAGAATGAAGAATATTGCATTAAAAAAAAAATCCATCACAATATATCAAGGTTAAAATGGGGAAAATAAGTGTACATAGATTGCAATTCTCAAGGAAACCAAGTAAGAATTTATTTATTTTTTTGATGATGTTAATGTTATTTATGAAGTGAAACTATGTTTTTATTTATTTAGCTACCCTCTGACAAATGCATTTGCTTCTTTCCTTTTCTCAGGGGGTGGGTTGATACTTTACAGTGAGTCACATTCAACTTTAATTGGAGAAGAACAGGTTTGTGATTGAATATCTTTAAACATCTTTTCTTACCTGGATGAATAGACTTTTCTCTTTCACAAGTGCTTTGCATTGTGGAAACTATCATTTTTGTTCTAAAGATACAAAGGTGATCCATGATTGCTGTATAACTTAGTGTTTTTTAGGAACAATGTGTCAAAGTCTGCAGGCAGTTGTTAGCTGGAGTGTTATATACAAAAGTTTTAAACAAAACATGTAATATTAACAAATGGTAGCTAGCTGTTTCTCATAAATCTGTAACTCTTGCTGATAAAACAAGTGAGAGACTAATTTGAGTGGCTTCATTGGGATTAATAAATTAGCTTTAGAGGATAAATCAGGAACAATTCTTTGTACCCCATGGATGAAACCAGGGGTGGGCTCCTGGGGGTTCGGCAGGATTCAGGCAATCCTCTAGCCAAGGATTGCCAGGGTTCGGTAACCCCCAAATGCCACCCCTGGCTGGCCACACCCACCCCACCCCTCCTGCCCCACCACACCCCTCCCACTCAGCCCACCCTTTCCAGGAGTCTCCATGTGGCCCGTTCATCATTCCAGGTAAGTGCAGGGGATGCATGGAGAGTCTGAGAGGGCAAAAAACAAGCTTCTGGATGTTCCGGAAATCTGGAAATAGGCCTGTTTCCAGCCTCTAGAGGGCCTCCAGAGCCCGGGAGAAGCAGTTTCTGCCCTCCCGGAGGCTCAAAAAAAGCCTCTGGAGCCTGGGGAGGGCAAAAAACACCTCCTCCTCCCCCCACTGTGGTGCAAGTGGCTGACTAGGCCACGCCCACCATGGCTATGCCCACCCAGCAACAGGGCAGCAAACCCATTGCTAAAGGATAAAGCGACCTGCACGAATCATGGCTGATTCCGAAAATGAGGAGGCTGGTGTGGGGTCGCGCCAGCAGCCTGCGCAGCCGGTGCTTGCATCAGACAGTGAGGAGGCTGAAGAGGATGTAGTGCCAGAGGCAGAGACTCAGCCAGGGCCTTCAGAACCTCCAGAGGCTCCTTCGAGTGTAGAGAGCGAAGTGGAGGAGCCTCTCCTCAATGCTCAAGCACACAGGGCTGCCAAAGACAGGAGTGGCTACTCAGGAGGAGGAGGTCTCCTCGAGAGTAAGGTTTGGGGATAATTAGTCACTCCCTTAGCCTATTTAAGTCGCATGCAGTTAGTAATTTCTTGCTGGAAACAACGTGTAATTATTACAGAGCATTTTGGAGAGTGAGTGTCTTATTGTATCTTGTTTTCTGGGCTGGTTGCCAACCTTTGCTGGACTTTGTTTATTCTTGGCACATTATAATTTTGATAAGGATCATTGGTGTGTGTCACAATTCTTGGGAATCCGAAGCTAGGGCAGAACACTACTATTGAGCAAGGTACCACATATACTGTACCTGTGCAAAAAATATTTTACCCATATCGAGTAGAAAGAACTTTCTGACAAGCAGTTTTGGATAATGTAGTAAAAAGTTTGGGACATACTAGCCTAGATAATTTATTTCATTCAAATCCAGGAACATAATTCCCATCTGCAATTCCTTAGATATTTTCTTGAAATATTGGGATTGTCCTTTGTAGATAATATGCAGTTGTAGGAAAAGCTTCACCTGCGAACAGATACATTTGTGTGTCTATGAGCTCCAAAGTACATTTTTGAAATTACTGGTTTCAGTAAATTCTCTCTTATTTCGACGATCAGTTTCATCCATGAATTTGGAGGAGGAGGAGGAGGAGGAGAAAAATGCACCTTCAACAAAAAGGTTAAAAAGAAACTAAAAGGTTAATATAAATGAGCTTTTGTGAGTGTTGCACACTCTTCGATTTTGTTAGCCTTTATCTCCCAGAGGAATCAATATTCAAATTAAACATAACTGTTAAAAATCCAAGCTTTTCTGCAATGCTTTCATGTCAACAAATAAAGCCAAGGAATTGCATTTTAAGTTGAAAACCTTTGCGATAAAAGGATGCAGCGTCTTAATTTCTCCCCCCTCTTCCTCAGGTCCTGCTTCATCCTCTTCCTTAATGTGACTGTTGTTTGAGACATAGTTAAAACATGCTAATTACATTATCATATTCAGACACATATAATTACAGATTAGCGGTGTTCCAATATCAGAGGGGCTGCCCCCAAAGAAGAAAGGGTCAACCTATTTTCTTTTTTCCCCCCAATTTTTATTTATAAGTACAAACGAAACAGAACAATGAAACGTACAAAACATAAAAACATATAAACATCCATTTCAATACATGTCCAGTTTGTCACAACTGTAATATACATTTCTCTTTGTATTTTGATTCTTCCTTATTTAGTCATTCCCTTTTGTCTATCTACTATTGATCTTTGTTGACCTATGTCTGTTCTTTGTTTCTATCATATTATATTTGGTCATTTTGTTTACTTCCTATTGCTTCATCTCTTCCCTATCTTTCAATCAACTATACCACTTTTCCCATACTAAGTAAAAGTCATGTTCTTCCCTATTTTGTAATTCCTTTGTGAGTCCATTTAATTCCGCACATTCCATAATTTTATTGATTACTTTATCTGGTGTTGGTATATCACTATATAGGGTCAACCTATTTTCTAAAGCACCTGAGGACAGGACAAGAAGCAATGGGTGGAAACTAATCAAGGAGAGAAGCAACCTAGAAGGGAGGAGAAATTTCATAACAGGGAGAACAATTAAAGTGGAATGGCTTGCTTTCAGAAGCTGTGGATGCTTTCAAGTGGACAGCTACTTAAATGGAATTGTACAGGTCCATGATGGCAAGCCTATGGCATGCGTGCCACAGCTGGTACGAGGAGCCCTTTCTGTGGGCACACAAGCCATCGCCCAGCTCAGCTCCACTGCACATGCACGCACACTTTCTGCCAGCCAGCTGATTTTCAGGATGCAGGGGGGCACATGCAGGGGTCGTGCGCGCATGCATGGGGGCAGGGGGAGCACAGGGGGCTGTGGCATGCCCCCTGTGGCCTGTTTTTAGGCCCAGGAGGCTGCAGGGAGGCCTACTAGGCCCAAAAGAGGCATGGGGGGCTGCGGCATGCCCCCTGGCCAGTTTTTAGGCCCAGGAGGCTGCAGGGAGGCCTACTAGGCCCAAAAGAGGCATGGGGGGCTGCGGCATGCCCCCTGGCCAGTTTTTAGGCCCAGGAGGCTGCAGGGAGGCCTAGTAGGCCCAAAAGAGGCATGGGGGGCTGTGGCATGCCCCCTGGCCAGTTTTTGGGCCCAGGAGGCTGCAGGGAGGCCTACTAGGTCCAAAACAGGAGATAGGGGTCACATGTGCATGTGCAGGGTCAGGGAAAGCGTAGGGGGGTCTTTTGCGCATGCGTGGGGGGCATGGGGAGCATGAGGGGATCATGCACGCATGCGCAGGGTCCCCCCACATTGCATTATGGGTGCCAGCACATGCATGCGCTGTCGGCACATGACAAGAAAAAGGTTAGACATCACTGGTATAGGTTCTCCAGCTTGAGCAGGGGGTTGGACTAGAAGACCTCCAAGGCCCATTCCAACTCTGGTTTTCTGTACAGATGGTTTTTCTGTAAAGATGTTGAACGCTGGAAAAACCTTATCTCCAACCACTTGCACTGGAAGAAGCCAGAATTGGTTGATAGATCACAGAATATTGGTAGATCAGGGCACTTCAAGGAGGAGTCATAAATCCATCAGCAGATCAAGACTAATCCTCCTTGCATTCCCATGATGTTGTCATTTGTTCCAGATGTTGCCTTTCACCTACTTCAATTTGGGGAAAGTGGATTTCTTTATATGTCCTGGATTTTCCAATTATTCAAATTTGCAACTCAGCATAATCATACAGTGTAGTCTCTCTCTCTCTCTCTCTCTCTCTCTCTCTCTCTCTCTCTCTCTTTCTCTCTCTCCCTCCCTCCCTCCCTGTCCCTCTTCTCCTCCTTCTCCCTCCCTCCGTCTCTCTCTCTCTCTCTTCATTCTGCTTCCCTTGCAGATCTCAAGTCGTTAATGTTTATCAATGAGAAACAGAGCCATCCTTTTCCCCCAACTTTAATCAAAGGAAGTATATTATTATCAGCAGGTGTGATCTTCGCCCCCTTTATTCTATTTGCATTCCTGGCTGCTGCTTCCAGCCTTTGCTTTTGCAAAACGATTCCACCAAAAAGGAATATTATTATTATTATTATTATTTTTAAGAAGGCAGTCGACGATTAATAGAGTTAAGATCTTTGTAAAATAAGCCCGTTTCTGCTGACAGCCCACTTACCCCCTTCCTAGGGGGAGACGGTAAACAGAAACAAAACCCCGCAGCATTTAAAGGCAGGCAGAACATTAAAGCGGGATTAGCTTCAGGAGTCGATGACAGATGCAAAGTGCTTTGCGCATGTTGCTATGTGATGTCGAACATATGTTGTCAATTAAAAAAAAAATGCTTAAGAAATATTTAACAAGGCAAGTCTCACATAGCACGGGTTTGTAAGAATAGCCTCTGTTTCTGCTTCCCAGCATTGTGTTTCATTGCAGTTCAGGCTGAGAAGAAGAAGGAAGGAGAGGAAAATTCCACCAGTTTGATAATTTACTTCCCAGTGTGGTGTGTGAAACCTGGCATTACCTCTGCCTCATTAGAGAAACAGGAAGGCCCTGAAACGTGCAGCTTTAAGGCAGTGGTGAAATCCATTTTTTTTTATTACCGGTTTGGTGGGCGTGGCAGAGGATGGATCCTGCAAAATCTTCATTCCCATCCGTCTCCAGGGGAAGGATACTGCAAAATCTCCATTCCCACCCCACTCCAGGGGAAGGATACTGCAAAATCCCCATTTCCTCCCCATTCTGGGGCCAGCCAGAGGTGGTATTTGCCGGTTCTCCGAACTGCTCAAAATTTCTGCTACCGGTTCTGCAGAACCTGCTGGATTTCACCCCTGCTTTAAGGGCTCAGCACACAGATCTCTCTTTGATCCCTTTTTGTATAACACTGAACCGAGCAATCTGGCCTGGGGTAGGTACTAGTGAATAAGTGGACTCAAATTACTTCCAAGAAACCAGGGGTGGGATTCTACCAGTTCGGACTGGTTCGGATGAACCGGTAGCTCCGACAATCAGCTAGGAGCGAACCGGTTCTCCCCGACGATCAGCTGGGACCACCCACCCACCCGTGCTATTTTACTACCTTTATCTTCTCAGTTGCCGTGTCCATGTGATCCCCTTTTGCGACCTTCTGACGAGCAAATGGGAAGCCGGATGCACTTAACAACTGTGGCAAGAAAGGTTGCAAAATGGGGCAAAATTCACTCAACAAATATCTCACTTAGCAGCAGAAATATTGGGCTTGATGGTGGCTCTAAGTTGAGGTAGTTTAAAATTTTGTCTCCATTACAAACGTCAGTTGGATCCAGATGCAGAAAAAATACAATGGCTACCAACCTGCCTTCCATTGAGGACCTGTATACTGCACGAGTCAAAAAGAGGGCTGTGAAAATATTTACAGATCCCTCGCATCCTGGACATAAATTGTTTCAACTTCTACCCTCAAAACGACACTATAGGGCAATGATGCTAACCTTTTTGCCATCACGTGCCAGAAGCATGGGTAGTATGTGTGTGGGGGGTCATGCGCATGTGTCCACACCCCTCCCACTTCCCCCGCTCTCCCCGCTTTTGGCATGTGATGGCACAGTGGGCCTGGTAAGTCTGTTCTTTGCCCTCCCCAGGCTCCAGAGGCCTTCTTGGAGCCTGGGGAGGGTGAAAATGGCCTTTCTCATCCCTCCACCCCCGGAGGCCCTCCGGAGGCTGGAAATAGCCTGTTTCCCGACTTCTGGTGGGCCTAGAAGGCCTGAAAATCAGCTGGCCAGTGCACAGATGCACGCTGGAGCTAAGCTAAGGCAATGCTCACGTGCCCACAGATATGGCTTCACATGCCACCTGTGGCATGTGTGCCATAGGTTTGCCATCACAGCTATAGGGCATTGCACACCAGAACAACAAGACACAAGGACATTTTTTTCCCTAATGCCATCACTCTGCTAAACAAATAATTCCCCCAACACTGTCAAATTAACTACTAAGACTGTATTACTATTACTATTAATCTTCTCATCATTCCTATCACCCATCTCCTCCCACTTATGACCGCATGTCTGCAACTTTATTGCTTGTATCCTTACAATTTATACTGATTGTTTCCTAGTATGATTCGATTGCTTATTTGTTCCCTATGACTATCATTAAGTGTTGTATCTTATGATTCTTGATGAATGTATCTTTTCTTTTTATGTATACTGAGAGCATATGCACTAAAGACAAATTCCTTTTGTGCCCTATCACACTTGGCCAATAAAGAATTCTTTATTCTATCTATCTATCTATCTATCTATCTATCTATCTATCTATCTATCTATCTATCTATCTATCCATCCATCCATCCATCCATCCATCCATCTATCTACCAACCAACCACCACCACCATCCATCCATCCATCCATCCATCCATCCATCCATCTGTCTACCTACCTACCTACCTACCTACCTACCTACCTACCTACCTACGCACCCATCCATCCATCCATCCATCCATCCATCCATCCATCCATCCATCCATCCATCCATCCATCCATCCATCCATCCATCCATCTATCTATCTATCTATCTATCTATCTATCTATCTATCTATCTATCTATCTATCTATCTTTCTGTCTATCTATCTTTTGCATCATTTATATTTCCAAAATGTTCTGCAGTGGTCACCTTTGTTCTAAGCCAAACCGTTGGTACAAACAAAGTAATATTGTTTTTATGGCTTGGCTCACCCCTCATTTTTCCTTGTCAGGATATCTGAACCCTTCTTCCCTGGCCTGAGATGTGAGATGCTGACATTTTGACTCTCCTTTGCTCTCACAGAGAAACTTTCTTAGATTGCTTAAAGCCCTTGGCATTGATTCATCAATCCTACGTGTCAATATTTACTTCAATCCAACCTTGTATACCTGATACACAGAGAAAAAAATAACAACACATGAGTGCTTGTATTGCCTGAATTATATTACAGCAAGGTGTTCCTCTGTGTTCATGCACAGTTTTCAGAATCCTTTTGTGCCAAATTTGGAAAAAATGTGTATGAATGAGGGAAAACATATCAAGAACGGTTGCAGGAACTGGGTATGTCTAGTGTAATGAAAAGAAGGACTAGGGGTCACATGATAGCAGTGTTCCAATATCTCAGGATTTGCCACAAAGAGGGAGCGAAGCTATTTTCCAAAGCACTTGATGGTGGGACAAGAAGCAATGGGTGGAAACTAATTAAGGAGAGAAGCAACCTAGAACTAAGGAGAAATCTCCTGACAGTTAGAACAATTAATCAGTGGAACAACTTGCCTCCAGAAGTTGTGAATGCTCCAACACTGGAAGTTTTTAAGAAGATGTTGGATAACCATTTGTCTGAAGTGGTGTAGGGTTTCCTGCCTAAGCAGGGTTGGACTAGAAGATCTCCAAGGTTCCTTCCAACTCTATTATTCTATTCTATTCTATTCTATTCTATTCTATTCTATTCTATTCTATTCTATTCTATTCTATTCTATTCTATTCTATTCTATTCTATTTTATAAATACCATTAACCACAATGTATGTTTGCACATTTTGGAAGGGTATTCAAATACTTTTAGCAACATGAATTATTTCTTTTCCCCATTTTTTCCCCAAAACTTTCAACAATAACTTCTTTCTTATGAGTCTGCACTCATGAAAATCTCCAGCATCTTATAGTGAGTCCTTTAAATAATGAATCTTAATAATTAGTTCATTTTGTGTCAGATATTCTATTGCTTGATTTCTTTTGAAGGCCTCAATGGGTCTTCACTTTCCCGCTAGCTAATTCTATCGTATGGCACCTTCAGTATTCTTTCAGTTGTTGTTGGACACTTCCTAATGCTGATTACTAGCTCAGAGTTGATTGCTAACGTAACACAAACATATACTTGAGGTATTGAAGTAAAACTCCACCAAAGCCTATAATAAGACAAGGGAGAATATATAGGCTGCATTAATAGGGAGACAGATTCAAGATCATACAAAGTTCTAGTATTGCTTTACAAAGTCTTAGTAAGACCACACTTGGAAACCTGCATCCAGTTCTGGTCACTACAATATATATATATATATATGCATATTCTTTCTAGCCAGGTTCCACCTACGTAAGCTAAGTTGTTCCACAACCCTAGTTCTGTGAAATCTCATTCACAAGTTTTCACAGAACTAGGGCTGTGGAACAACTTAGCTTACGTAGGTGGAACCTGGCTAGAAAGAATATGTGCATAAAAGCCTACGAAAAAGAAAAAGACACACACACACACACACACACACACACACACACACACATAAAGATGTTGAGACTCTGGAAAGAATGCAGAGAAGAGCAACAAGGATGATTAGGGGGATGGAAGCTGAAACATATGGTAGCGGAATTGGGTATGTCTGATCTAGTGAAAAGAAGGACAAGAGGTAACTTAATAGCAATATTTGAGGAGCTCCTACAAAGAGAAGGGGGGGGTGTCAAATTATTTTCCAAAGTACCAGAAGGCAAGATAAGAAACAATGGATGGAAACTAACCAAGAAGAAAAGCATTCTAGAACTAAAGAGAAATTTCCTAACGGGGAGAACAATCAGCCAATGGAATGGCTTGTCTTCAGAAGCTGAATGTTCTGGTCCACCAGCAGCCTGCGGAGCTGGCAGCAGAGTCCGACAATGAGGAGGCTGGGGAGGAACATGAGCCAGTCCTGGAGTCTAGGGAAGGCTCAGACGAAAGCTGTGTGTCGGAGGCAGAGATGGAGCCAGGGCCATCTGGGAGTTATGTGCAGACTCCGAAGCCCCCAGAGTCGGATATCAGAGAGGCAGAGGAACAGGAGGAGACTGTTCCTAGTGCGTGCATGCGCAGAGCTGCCAGAAGGCAAGAACAGTTAAAACAAAAGGGACGACTCGGGAGCAAGGCTTGGAGATGATTGGCCTCTCCCATAAGAGATAAAGGAAGCGCAAAGGCATGTAGGCCTTTGCAGGAAGCAACATTATGGATGGTGTTGGTTTGTACTTTGAAGCTTCTTTTTTGACTCTGTGTTTCCATGTGATCTTGCCAAGATAATTGCCAATCAGGTCTTTGGCAGCGTGTCAAAGAAGATAAAGGTGGGTGTTTACCAGCCTTAACCGAAGGACTGTGGCAGACTCCTTTTGGACTATTTATAAACTCTTAGTGATTCAGCACATGCTGTGAATGAAAGGAATTCACAGCTGTTAAAATTTAAAAAAGGGATTGCGGGACTAATTGTGTGCTTTTTACTATATTAGGAAGCCTAGATCAGAACACTGTGGGTGCTCCATCATTGGAGGCCTTCATGAAGAGACTGGACAGCCATTTGTCTAAAATGGTATAGGGTTTCCTGTTCTTTCCAATTCTGTTATTCTATGTTCTATGTTCTAAATTGCATTCTTTTACTCTCCTTTTGTGGATGGAATAGCTGCGATACTAAGTATTAATGCATACTGTATCTCTAGCCAGTTGTAGTAGAATAGACAATTTAATGTACAGCTTGTGAAATTGAAGCTTCCTAACTTATTTCTTTAGGCTGACCTGTGACCAATCCATCTAATGGAATCATTTTCCACCTATCCGTATTGCCAGAGATTCTTATGTTTTCCATCAGGCATATGTTTGGCCTTTCAGGAAGGAAGTTTATATTATCCCCGAAATACAGCGTACAAATATTTGATCAGACAATCTTTTTTTTTTTTCTTCACACATTTTACTTTTATGTGCTTTAAGTATATAAATAAATATCAGGAAGGGCCAGACACGAAGCCCTTTAATTTAAGAATTGTCTTTAAGGTCTTCTCAGAGGAAACTCATAACCCTTCAGCTTGAAGGATATATTTGCAGCCAGTTCTGGAGATTTGCTGTCTGAGACAGTCCTGATAGTGGTAGAGGATGCTGACTTTCAGCAGTGTCGGAAGAGACAGAGTAGCTAAACACCCTGCATAAAATTAAGAAATAGTTTTGCAATTTTTTTCTCCTTTAATTCAGAGACGAGTATATCTGCTGATGCTGCAGGAACCTGAAGCAAAGTAACACTTGGAGGTCTAACAGCTGGGATAACTAGTAATGTTCCTTAAGTGAATGAGTAGATCATCTATAAAGAGATCGGTTACATTGGAATTAATGCTGGCTGGCAGTCCTACAATCAATGGGAGAAAAGAATTAGGGCGTTATCCATTGCTCTTCATGCTAATCTCTCTGTGTTTTAGTAAACAATGAGCAGAAGAAACCTAAAGATTCTTGCAGACATTGCAAGAGGCTGCTGAAATGCACAAAACATATGTACAGGTAGCTGGCTATATATATAAATTGAAACTGGATGTTAATACATAGCAGTGGTGAAATCCATTTTTTTTTACTACCAGTTCTGTGGGTGTGGCCTGGTGGGCGTGGTGTGGTTTGGTGGGCATGGCATGGAAAGGATACTGCAAAATCTGCATTCCCACCCCACTCTGGGGCCAGCCAGAGGTGGTATTTTCTGGTTCTCAGAACTACTCAAAATTTCCACTACAGGTTCTCCGAACTGCTCAAAATTTCCGCTACCGCTACCGCTCTCCAGAACCTGTCAGAACCTGCTGGATTTCACCCCCGATGCACAGGTACAATTACAATGCCTTGATAAGACCACACTTGGAACAATGCATTCAGTTTTGGTCTCCACCAAAAAAAAAAAAAAAAAAAAGTGTTGAGACTCTAAAAAGAGTGCAGAGAAGAGGAACAAAGATGATTAGGGGACTGGAGGCTAAAAATTATGAAGAACTGTTGCAGGAACTGGGTATGTCTAGTCTAGTGAAAAGAAGGATTAAAGCTGACATGATAGCAGTCTTCCAATATCTCAGGGGCTGCCACAAAGAATAAAAGGTCAACTTATTTTCCAAAGCACTAGAAGGCAGGACAGGAAGCAATGGATGGAAACTAATCAAGGGGAGAACCAGTGTAGAACTTAGGAGAAATTTCCTGACAGCAAGAACAATAAACCAGTGGAATGGTTTGCCTTCAGAAGTTGTGGGTGCTCCATCACTGGAGGTTTTTAAGATGAGACTAGACAACCATTTGTCTGAAGTGTCTAGGGTCTCCTGCTCGAAAATGCTGTTGGACATGAAGACTTCCAAGCAGAGGTGGGTTTCAGCATGTTCTGACCAGTTCTGGAGAACCAGTAGCGGAAATTTTGAGTAGTTAGGAGAACCGGTAGTAAAAATTCTGACTGGCTCCGCCCCCATCTATTCTCTGCCTCCCAAGTCCCAGCTGATTGGGAGGAAATGGGGATTTTGTAGTATCCTTCCCATGCCACGCCCACCAAGCCACGCCCACCAAGCCACACCCACAGAACCGGTAGTAAAAAAAATTTGAAACCCACCACTGCCTCCAAGGTCCCTTCCAACTCTTATTCTGTATCTATAAACTGCATATTATGTTCATCAATGTGTCTGAAGAAGATCTTGAGCATTGGATCATTATATTTTAAATGGAAATTTTAAATTTGGTTTTAAATTATTGGGGTTTTA
This sequence comes from Pantherophis guttatus, assembly GCF_059756535.1. Classification (NCBI taxonomy): domain Eukaryota; kingdom Metazoa; phylum Chordata; class Lepidosauria; order Squamata; family Colubridae; genus Pantherophis; species Pantherophis guttatus. The sequence continues at coordinate 120,637,723 of NC_142067.1, read as the reverse complement.
AATTTGTTCAGCCAAATTATTTAATTTGTTTTATTTTATTTTAAATCTTGTATTTATATGTTTTATTCTATGGCTGTTCACCGCCCTGAGTCCTTCAGGAGTAGGGCGGTATACAAATTCAATAAAATAAAATAAAAAAATAAATATTTATAAATTTATAGCAGGCAAAGATATTACAAAGGGCTTGTAATCTGTCCAAGAAAGCGAGAGAATGCTGTAGGAAACAATCTGTAGAAAGGTTTGTTCTGAATGTGTGAAATATTTCCCCTCTCTTTCTCACTCTGATAGATATTTCTATTAAAATATTTCTATTTTTTTCCCATACAGGTATTGACGGACTCAACGGTGTTTAATGTTTGATCTCTGTCAAGTGGCTCACATATTCATTATTTAAAACACTATTAGTTTGGTTATAAAAGTAACCAAACCTAAATAAAAATAAAAAATTGGGCTACTTTTATCCGTGGCGTGTAATGATTAGAGTTGAGAAATAAGTCCATTTTTGTTTTGTTTGATGGAATTCTGCCAAACCCTTTCAAATGTGTTGCTTATTGAAATTTACCTGCAACTGTCAACATTCATCCTTCATTTCAACAATGAAAAACAACACATATTATTTGGAACTCTACTGATGCTTAATCCCCAATTCCCCGTATACGATAAAGTTTCTTTGACTCTGCAGGATAATCATTGTAAAAAGTCAAAAGACTGAATGTTGCCAAGAAAGTAAATGACAGACTGTATTCAATTGGGAAGCAGAGATTAGGACTTGTCAACTGTATCCATTTCACGTGGCTTCTTTGTTTGTTTTTAGTATTATTCATATCCCATTAATTGGGATATTGCCTTTCTGTTAAGAATGTCACAAACATTTCAATGCTTCAATGCTGGAGACGCCATCATCACATTATTTTAAAAGGAAGGAAAGCCGTACGAAAACAAAGATGGTAGAACCAAATTAAAAACACCTCAACGCCACTCACTTTCAAGGGTGAGTGAAACAAGTTTAGTGGTGCTTAAAGTGAAGAGCTATAGAGAAAGATTCCCTTGCTATCTCTTAGATGTCTGGCATCTACATAGCACTTCCATGCAGAAGGATTGAGTTTATGACATAGGTCTGTGATGGCGAACCTATGGCACGCGTGCTACAGGTGGAATGTGGAGCCATATCTGTGGACACATGAGCATTGCCCTACCTCAGCTCCAGCGCTCATGCACACACTGGCCAGCTGATTTTCAGGCCTTCCGGGCCCACCGGAAGTCAGGAAATGGGCCGTTTCCAGCCTCCGGAGGGCCTCCGGGGGTGGGGGAGGCCGTTTTTGCCCTCCCCAGGCTCCACGAAAGCCTCTGGAGCCTGGGGAGGGCAAAAAACATGCCTTCCGAGCCCACCAGAAGTCGGGAAATGGGCCTCCGAGGGGCCTTGGAGGGGTGGGGGAGGCTGTTTTTACGCTCCCCAGGCTCCACGAAAGCCTCTGGAGCCTGGGGAGGGCAAAAAATGGGCCTACCGGGCACACCGGTCATCTTTTTGCCATCGTGTGCCAAAAGTGGGGGGAACACATGGGGGCAGGGCACAGGGGACATTGAATTATGGGTGTGGGCACATACACACGCAAACCCCCCATGCTCCCCCCGCTTTTGGCATGTGACAGCAAAAAGGTTAGCCATCACTGACATAGGTGATTTACTAAGATGTTTGTTGCAACAGGAATAAACCTAGCACAAGATTGGGGGGGGAGGAAATCCCCTATTTTACCTATGATATCAGACTGGGAGGCTAAAATTAGAAAACATGTTTAAATGACAACATTGCAAGAATATGTCCATAGCAGAAGTTAACCTAAAGTCATAAATGGTTCACTTGCTTACAGTATATTGTTAAGGATATTGTTGTTGTGTTACCAATCAGCAGAGTGTAGAGCACAGAGAAACGTTGCTGAAAGCAATGAATAAGAGATGTGCAAACTGGTTTATCAAAAGTTTACTTTATAGTGGAAAAACAATCTCATAGTCTTTAAATCAATCCAAGTCTTTGCCAGTTAAATCAGTCCAGTGATACAAAATCTTCTTACCACACAAACAGTAGTTGGTTAGAATAACAAACTCACTCTGGTTCACAAACCACAATGGTAGCAGATCCATCCACCCGATGATAGCACAATGATAGCAATTCCATACACTATGGTAGCATATCATCAACTGAATACGTTATAGTACCTTTCTTAAATATGTTACAACCAGTGACTATCTAATTACAGCATGACTCAGCATTACAATGAATCAGCAGGAAAACTTTAAACTCACACAATACATATTCATATTAAAGTTACAGTACACATATATTGCCTGGACAACTTGTTAGGCTCAAACCATATCCTAACACAGAGCTAGGTGGATTTAGGTTGCTGGGATTACTGAGTATATTAGGGAAAGAAAGGAAAGGAGAAAACAAACAAATGGAGCATCAAATAAATCAACCAAAAGTTCTCATGAGAGCCAGAAATGACCAGGCTCAAATTATACGACTTTAGATGCATTACATGAAAACTCATCTCTCTGGAGAAGACTCTTATGTTGTGAAAGGTAGATGGAAGGAGAAGATGAAGATGACCAAAAATAAGGTGGATCTACTCAGTTACAACAGTGATGGATCTTCCATTGGAAGACCTAAAAGACCAAGTTAAGGACAGATGATCAGGGAGAAACACAGTGTGCTGTGCATGGTCAAGAAGAATCGGCACTAATTTGGTGGCACATAATCACATAATCACTCACTCCATCAAATATCTAAACTACGTCCCATGGTTGTGGATATAAATGATGGGGAAGAGAAGGTGTAATCTAGGGTTTCTTTGTTTTTCTTTGAAGATGTTTCACTTCTCATCCAAGAAGCTTTCCGATGAGAAGCAAAATGTCTTCAAGGAAAAACAAAGAATGTCCAGTTGCCTCTTGAAAAAGCACCTTTGGGAAAACCATAACCTGGTTGTCTGAGAATCTCCGTAGACAAGATGTAATCTACTTTTTCTTTTAATTCCCACTGTGGTTTTCTTTCTAAAATTTAAATGTAGTCATCTCTTTTGGTATCATCTTGCTTTTTCCTCTCTCTCTCTTTTTTTTCTATTTTCTTTACACTCCATATCTACTTTTCATATATTTTGTATTTTGATACTTCAATAATAAATACATTTTAAGTTATTACTAGGATTCCTTGCAAAATCAGCCAGATGCAGAGGTGGAATTCAGCCAGTTCAGACCAGTTCGGATGAATCAGTAGCTCCGACGATCAGTTGGCCCCACCCACCAACACCCGCTCTATCCTGTCCTTTATTTCCTGCAGAGCCTTGGTAGTACAGTGGTCTAAAGCACCCTGTTATTAAGACCAGCTGCCTGCAATTACTGCAGGTTCGAATCTCGCCAGGCCCAAGGTTGACTCAGCCTTCCATCCTTTCTAAGGTAGGTAAGTTGTGGGGGCAATAAGCTGACTTTGTATAAATATACAAAAGGATGAAGGCTATTGCTTAGCGCACTGTAAGCCGCCCTGAGTCTCCGGAGAAGGGCAGCATAAAAATAAAATAATAAAATAAAATAAAATAAAATAAAATAAAATAAAATAAAATAAAATAAAATAAAATAAAATAAAATAAAATAAAATAAAATAAAATAAAATAAATTTGTAGCTCATATCAATTGCATGGCACAGCTGATTTTCCCCCCTCGCTGTTCTTCTTACCGATGCTGACTTAGAAAGTAAGCAGCTGAGCTTCTAAATGCTCCATTTTCAGCGCTGCGCACAAGCGCCTTAGGTGTGCATGCGCAAAGTGCACACTCACCAAACCGGTTATTAAACCGGCAGCATTCCACTACTCTCCAGATGTACAATTTGGATTTGGCATTGTCACCCACCTAGTGGTGAAATGCTACCAGTTCGCAACCGTTCAGGCGAACCGGTAGTGATAAAAACTACCAGTTCGGGCGAACCGGTAGTTAAAAAAAAGCTACTGTTTTCG
>NC_142067.1:120506219-120631219 GCF_059756535.1 Pantherophis guttatus | reverse complement strand
AGAAGAGAAGAGAAGAGAAGAGAAGAGAAGAGAAGAGAAGAGAAGAGAAGAGAAGAGAAGAGAAGAGAAGAGAAGAGAAGAGAAGAGAAGAGAAGAGAAGAGAATGCTTTATTTGGACAAGTGTAATTAGACAGTCAAGGAATTTGTATCAGGTGTAGAAGTTCTCAGTGTACATGTAAAGCAACAGAATAATAATCACCATCATAATAACAATACCAATAAGAGGGGGTAGAGGAGGAGGAGGAGGAGGAGGAGGAGGAGGAGGAGGAGGAGGAGATAATATAGCAATATTACATGGGTAAATATACATACAGTAGACATTAGACAGTACTGTGAAAAATAGGTTTTCAGCAGAGCGATGGCACAAAGGAAAAAAACTGTCCCTGTATCTATTTGTTGTGTCATGCAATACCCTACAGCAGCATCCTGAGGGGACAAGTTGAAACAGTTTATGTCCCGGATGTGAAGGGTCTGCAGATATATTTTCAGCCCTCCTTCTGACCCACACAATATACAGGTCTTCTATGGAAAGCAGCTTGGTCGCAATTGTTCCTTCTGCAGTCCTATCTCAGAAGAACCATCTCTGCAGTCCTAACTATCTCAGAAGAAGACACTGGAAAACCACTTCTATGCTGTTGCCAGGAAAACCACATGAAAGTGTCACCAAGTAATATGCTGATTTTCTGACCTCTAGGATCACAGATGTGGAATATATTACTTTGGTGGCAAGGAAACAGAGCAGGGGTGAAATGCTACCGGTTCGCTCCGGTTCGGGCGAACCATAGTGATAAAAACTACCGGTTCAGGCAAACTGGTAATAAAAAAACACTTTAAAGAGGTAAAAATAAGATTCCGACAATTGTGCAGCACAACTGATTGTCAATCAGTTATCACTATCGTCGGAACCTTTTTTTACTTTTTTAAAGCATTTTTTACTACCTGTTCCGGCGAATAGGTAGTAAAAAATGCTTTTAAAAAGTAAAAAAAAAAAGTTGGCCACATCCACCCAGTCACATGACCCCTCCCACCAAGCCACGCCCACAGAACCGGTAGCAACAAATTTTACATTTCACCACTGCGACAGAGTCAAACTTAACAAAATTTACATGCTCCCAAAGCTGCCTAATCTGAAAACTAATATTCCAGGAACTTACAAAAATTTCCTCTTTTCCCCGTTCCCCGATTCACAAAATGCCAGACAAAGAAGGAAATGTATGAAATATACCTGCAAAGAAACCTGACCTTTATTTATTACCTTCCCCGTTGCACATAATGGAATATGTTTTGGGTTTTTTTTTGTTTAACTCTCAAACAAGGTAAGAAAACAAAAAAAATCTCAATAAATCCTTCTTGTTCTTATTTGTATCCTGTGGTTCCTTACTTAAGCAAAGCCTTAGGAAATGTCAAAATTAATCAATCAAATTGGATATCTCTGTTAGTTTTATAACTATCCTATGAGAACCCCTGGAATCAGATTGTAGCTAGGGATGGAAAAATCCATCAATGTTGATTTCTCTCCATTTTTTCCCCTTCTTTCAGAAATTCAGCTTCAAATCTAGTTTCAGTCACTTTTTCAAATATATGCCCTGTCCCTTAGGGCGGCTCAGTGATTAAGATGCTGGGTTTGTCAGCTGGTAAAGCTGTCAGCCTAGGTTCAAGACCCATGCACCACACGACTGGGTGAGCTTCTGTCATCATTCCAGCCCCTGCCAACCTAGCAGTTTGAAAGCATGCAAATGCGAGTAGATCAATAGGTACCACTTCGATGGGAAAGTAACAGTGCTTCATGATGTCATGCTGGTCATTTGACTGTGGAAATGTCTTCATACAGTGCAGTTTCAATGGCCTTGAAATGGAGATGAGCACCTCCCCCTCCCCCCCCTTATATTCGGAAACAACTAACGGAGTAAAATCCGCAGCTCTTAATGTTGATAATGTTTACAAAGTATTTTCTTCTTCTTCTCAGAATGCATTTTCTTCCTGATTTTTGCTACTTCAGGCATTTTTCTACAGACTTTTCTGTATCTCTGTTTGAGTTGCACAATTTGGGGAATAGCACGGAAATATTCAGAGAAGGGCATGTTTCAAGAGAATCTTTTCATAAAGAATTACCTTCTTCTTTGTAACAGTATCAAGGAAAGGAAATTGAAGGAACTGATGCTTCCTTAAGCTAATTGATCAACCTGTGGTGGGAAAAGATAAGGGGTTCAATTCTTTATATAAGTAACCAGTTGGACTACTTCAGGGATGTCAAACTCGCATCATCACGGCAGTGTCACACGCCGTGTCGTGACTTTTCCCCCCATTGCTAAACTGGGCGTGACCAGCGGTGGGCGTCACATACCGTAACAACCAGTTCACCCAGCACCGGAAATGTGAATGAGTGCCATCCGCGCATGTGTGCAGCATCACAAAACATGGGAATTCACTTGTGGGCGCCATCCACGCATGCATCCGCTGTCAAATAACACAGCAATATATGATGGGATTGTGCTCGGGCGGGTGGGTGAACCCACCCGCAGGTCACAACTACCAGTTCGTCTGAACCGGCAGCAGCCCAGCACTGGGCATGGCACACCCGGCCTACGTGATGCATCTGGCTCACAGACCATGTCTCAGGTTGACTGTGCGAGACACAATCAAAACACAGCAGCACCCCTTTCGGCTCTTTTTGGCACGCTGGTTTATTCGCGTCCGTGGATGGCTACACGCTGTGACTCGTAAAGACGAATGAAATCGGCACTACAGTGTACTAGAAATGGGCGTTTATATAGCCCTCCCTTCTCATTAACCCTTTTTAAGCCACGCCCCCATTTATCACCACACCCTTGTTAGCGCGGAAGCGTCTCAGCTGGTTCTCGAAGGTGCTGGTTACAGCGTCATTTGGAGACGTCCTAAGCCCGTCGCACCCAATACCCCTTCCCCTCGCACCGCAGACTGCCGCCTGCACCCAGTGCCACCACCACCAAGTATGTATATGTCCCTCGACATGCGTTAGCGGTGTCGAGCAGGTTGCTAGGCTCAACACCATGAGTTTGACAGCCCTGCTCAAACAATGACCACCAGTACATGAGCCTAGAGGTGCTTATTATGTTCTTTCTCTTTCTCACTCTTTTTCTCATCCTCTCACTAAGTGGTTCATTAGTGGTTCATGGCTCACTGCTTTCATTAGTGGTTCATTAGTGGTTCATGGCTCACTGCTTTCGAACTGCTAGGTTGGCAGAAGCTGGGACAAGTAATGGGAGCTCACCCCGTTAAGCGGCACTAGGGATTCAAACTGCTGAAATGCCAACCTCTTGATCGACAAGCTCAGCATCTTAGCCACTAAGCCACCACGTCCCTCTGAAACCAGACCTATATAAGATGCAAATTTTGAACCAAATGGCAAAATTGGAATGGTTCTTTTCCTACAAACTCTCTGTGCTTCTATCCTGTTTTCAGCATTTATATTTTGATGCTCCTAACCTGGTTGGAGGGAACCTAGTATGGTGAAAGTGACCTACCTGAGCAGACCTTGAGTGTAATTGGTTATTTATTAAGAGTAGAGTATATCCTAAGTCATTTGGTGGTGTGTACATCACCACGTTCAGCTTGCTGTCAGCATGAGGAGATACAAATCTGTTATGTACACTAGGACAGCATCTTGTGTTGACAGGATCAAATACATTTGTCTTACAGGAATGGTGAAACAGCATTATTTCCAACTATAAATCTCAATTCTGCAGACTCTCTGTTTCCCCCATAAATTCTGCTGTGATCCACAGACTTACCTGTAATGGGCAGTTTCACCTAGTAGATGTTCCTTTAGTTGGAAGATTTCAAGCCCTCAATAATGTCATATTTCTCTGCCCATCTCCATCTCACTTCAGTCAAATTTCCAGGACAAAGAAACCACTCGGCTCTGAAGTTTTGCATCTTGATTAAAAAAAAAATCATACCCAGGATCTCAGGAAAATTAAAACTGTCAGATAGGTGTACAATTAAAATTTGTAAAATTAATGGCCTGCAAAGAGAAAGGGGCTTTCTGAAAGCAGTCCAGATGATCTGGTCAACAGGAGACGTTATTAAAGTGCACATGATAAATGAAGACAGGTGAACATTTTCTGGGCTAAAAAAGACCAAGGACAATTTTTTAAACAAAGAAAGTGGAAAGTGATACGTTTTAAGATTTCTGCAGGATTATAATTAACCACAGAAGAGGAAGGAAAGAATCCATACTGGTAATCTAATGAAGAGACAAGTCTTCTGCTGCTGGGCTAAGAAGATACTCAACTGAAGTTGGGCTGAAGTTCATCCTGTCTTAATGAGGTATCCAGAGTCAAAGATGCTGAGACACAAAGGGTTTTTTTCACACAACACCAGCAATACTTCTATACTTCTAAAATATACTTCTATGCTTCTGTTTAGAAGCATATATATACTTCTAAACAAATTGATCTGGGATTAACCTTTGAGGTACAAAAAGCTGTAGACCCTCTAGATTCTTGGACCTCATCTTCTACAGTCTCTTGCTAGCTGAAGCTGATTGAAACTGAAGTCCAAAACACAGAGAGGGCATGTCTTCTACCACAGAACAGGGTCAGACAATAGAAGCAGTAAGAAGTCTCTGAATTGGTTAATGCTTATATGAAGAGCTGGGCTTATTCCTATCCTAGCAGAACAATCACTTTAACTCTCTTCACTTCAACCTGTAGGTCACATCCTTGCAGCCTTGTCAATAAAATATAGTAACAATGCAGTGTGTGGATATTTAAAGATTGGCTCAGTCTACATTTTTTTAAAAATCAACTAAGTTGCTCTGCATGTTTCAAATGACGATCTCTGCTACCGGTTCGCTTGAACCGGTCCAAGCCAGCTGAATACCACCTCTGAATAAGACTGTCTAGTTTACAAAAACAGAATCCAAGTTTCATTTTGTTTTCTCATTGTGAACACAAAATCTGGAAGCAAAATTAAATATACCGTATTTTTCGGAGTATAAGACATACCGGAATATAAGATGCAGCTTAGTTTTTGGGGAGGAAAATAGGAAAAAAAAAATCTGTCTACAAGGTATTCATCTGGCTAGCGTCCTTAGTCTGGTCACCTTCAGCACATTAGTTTGCTGGTTTTTTATCCCCTGCTTGGGGATAAAAAACAGCTTCTAAGGCCCAGCTGAGAGGAAGCAGCAATGAGAAAAGTAGGCAAAGCATGGGGAGATCGCTTCACTCGGCTAGCACCTAGTTAGGGCTGAAAAAAAGCTTCTAAAGAACAGCTGAGAGTCGGAGCAAAGCAAGGAGATTGCTTCATTCGCTAACGCCTTGTTAAAGCACAGCAGAGAGTGGAGGGAGCAGGCAAAGCTGGGAAGATCGCTCGCTAGTGCCTCGTTAGCGCCTCATTAGCGCTTCGTTAGGGCTGAAAAAAAGCTTCGAAAAAGCTTTCTGAGTATAAAACGCACCCAAATTTTCAGCCTCTTTTAGGGGAGGAAAAGGTGTGTCTTATACTCCGAAAAATACGGCAATCTTCTATTTGGATAAAATACTCAGTTTAACCATCTCTTCTTCTCTTTGCTATGGGGAATAATATATCATTCATTCTCATACTTTCAAATCTAGTCCATAATATTTTAACCAACTTTAATTGTTAATTACTTTGAATTTTGTGGTTCAGTTCCTGGTTTGGAAAGTATGCACTTTTCCAGCATTAAAACATGCACACACATGCACACCCATACACCCACACACAAAATGCATAATTTATAGGGAAAGAGTATAGAAAGGGATATGGGCAGTGCTGGGATTCAAGTAATTTAACAACTGGTTCTCTGCCCTAATGATTTCTTCCAGCAACCAGTTTGCCAAACTGTTCAGAAAGTTAACAACCGGTTCTCCAGAAGTTGTGCGAACTGGCTGAATCCCACCATTGGATATAGGGGAAATAAATGTTAAAAATCCAAGTGTTTTTTAAACAGCATTAGTTTTCTCTCCCTCTTTCTCCCTTTCTGTATAAACACACACACAACATGCAAATATAACAAATCAGAAGGAAGGGTTAAGTGGGGAATTAGTCTGGAATCATTATGTAGACACAAAAGGTCAAGGTCTGACTCCCCTTGAATTCTGTTGAACTTCATCTAGACTTTACCCAGGAGCACTGCCAGTCTGAGAAGGTTCCTGTGAAATAGGCACTGCAACAGTAAAGTAGCTAATACAAACTCTTCATGTGTGGGGTTGTTCACACCTGACAACAAGGGCTAAAATGTTCATCTACACAATCCATTATGTCCAGTGGTGGGATCCTGTGGTTTAACAACTGGTTTGGTGATTGCACGCTTTGCCGAGCGTGTGTATGTGTGCAGTTTTACGAAAACTTACCTTCCACATTACTTCTGGGGAGTAATACAGCTGAGGCGCGGCAATCCATTTTGCCATGAGAATCAGCTGAGGATTCAGTAAAGTGCAGAGGCGGGCAGGCCCACTTGATTGTTGGAGCAAACTGGTTTGCTCCCAGCTGATCGTCGGAGCTACCGGTTTGCCCAAACCGGTCAGAACCAGTAGAATCTCACCCCTGATTATGTCACATTAACCATTAACAGAAGAGGAGAGCAAATGCCACAGAGTAGCTACTTCTTCTCATCTCCTCAATCATCTGGAACTTCCCTGCACAGCCACGTAGGAAATATTATTTGTTGCCAGAAGCTTGAATTAGAACAGGTAGTTGTTGCCTGCCTGTTGCTGTTTTTCATGTACCTCCTGAAAACTCATCGTGTTTCACAGAAGACCATTAGCACCAATATATGACAAATTAATTAGCATGTGTCTGAAAATCGTTTATCTTTTATGACTCGGGACCTGCTTTGGCAGGGGCCATTCACCAGGGGTTTCACACTAAACAACAAATTTACCTCAGAATTAAGACTTATTTCCCAATTAGGCTATGCCAACTGCCCAAGGCTACTCCAGGACATAAGAGGCTATGTCTGTTAATGCAGACTGAATCTACCGGGTTGTAATAGGTTTTACTTTTCCTTGCATCTATCCCCCTTTAAGATGTAATTAATCTTTTTTTAAAAACACCATTCTTTTTCCTTAGGAAAATCTGAAGCTCCTGTCGCCTAATAAGCAAACAAATTGCCTTATTTGTTCGGCAGCCAGTGGACCTGGTAACAGGACTGGGAGCAGTTTCTGATGCACTCAATCCTTCAAAAGAAGCCACACACAATTTTTTATAGCTGTTTTCCTTCAGAAACAGGCACAAGAAAACATAGACATTATTTAATTTTTACAGATCAATGGCATTCTGGAGGTGACCGGCGTTTTTTTTTTTTTTTCTTTCCCAGAAAAGTCCATCCTCTAGTGAATATTATCAAGGCTGTTGTTACAGACATTGACTCCATTATGTGTTAGACTAGCCTCAAGGATAGACATAGACCTGTCTGATAGGCTTCCACAAAAAACAAGGATTTGGTCTTAGGCATCCCTACGGGCCACCAAAGTGGCCTATACCCCAGGCTTGAAATTTTAGGCCTGGATAGCCTTGAACTACGCCGTCTATGTTCCGACCTAAGCTTAGTACACAAGATTATTTACCATAACGTCCTACCTGTAAATGAGTACTTTAATTTCAACCATAATAACACAATAGATTGTACAATATCAATAGATTCAAACTCAATGTAAATCGCTCTAATCTTGATTGTAGGAAATAGGAACTTCTGCAATAGAGTAGTAAATGTCTGGAACACTACCTGATCCTGTTGTTAATCTCTCTAACCCACATACCTTTTACCTTAAACTGTCTACCGTGGACCTTTCACATTTCTTAAGAGGTTCCCTAAGGGGGCGTGCATAAGCGCACCAGCATGCCTACCATCCCTGTCCTACTGTTCCCATTTATATGTACTCATTTAATGTGTTTATGGCTATGTTTTGCTTATTTATATCCTTTTATTTTGTGCCAAAAATTTTTTTCATGTGTCCATGTCCATGTCTATACTGTTATTTGTTTCCTTGTATTTGTTAACAAACAAACGAACAAACAAACAACTCAGTACCATCTATACCAGGGGTGTCAAACTCAAGACCCGCAGGCTGGATCTGGCCTGTGGGTACTTAGATCTGGCCCGCGGGCCCGCCCTGAAAACAGTGGACTGGCCCACCATGCCTCTGCCAGTGAAAACGGAGCTCGGGAGGGCTGAGCACATCCTCCCCAAGCTCTGTTTTTGCTGGCAGAGGGTTGCAGGAGGCCGTCACATGTGAAAATGGATGAGTCACACGTGACACCCCTGAGCTCTGTTTTTGCTGGCAGAGGGCTGCAGGAGGCCATTGCAGCCAAAAACAGAGCCTCCATAAGTCACATTGAGCTGGCCACACCCAGTGGTGGGATTCAGCCAGTTCGGGCCAGTTCGGGTGAACTGATAGCTAAATTGCTGATTGGCACTGCCCCTCCCTACCCCCCCCCCGCACCATTTCCAGGAGTCCCCATGTGCCCCATTTTGGCTCCCGGTAAGTGCAGGGAGGTCTCCTAGGCCCAAAATGGGCCACAGAGGGGGTGTGGCACACCTGCCCCGCGGCCCATTTTCATTCCCAGGAGGCTTCAGGGAGGCCTCCTAGGCCCAAAACGGGGTGTGGAGAAGTGCGGCCCCTTTTTTGCTCCCAAGGAGAGTGCAGGAGGCCGAGTGTTGCCTGTCACATACCCTGGCCATGCCCACCCTGGCCGCGTCCACCCGGCCCCCAATGTGGCCCTCAATGAAATTGAGTTTGACACCCCCGATCTACACCTTTTGAAGAAACATCAGGAAGATTGTCTTCCTCCTGTTTTCTATCTCACAATCTCTCATCAGAGTTTCTGCAAGACTTTGCATGCCTGAAGCTCTAAATTTGGCATCTTGATTTCCCTGTAGAGAGCCCTACAGAGGATCTTTGGGGAGATGGGAAGAAAGAAGCAGAACAGAGGTGTTTCTGCAGATGTCAAACAATAGGACAATGTGCTTTAGACTGAAGTCCAGGGAGTCTCATTTTCAGGGAAATTAACAGAGATGTGCATTGCATTGCTTTTCAAATGTTTTAAACCCCAAACACCTCATTTCAATTCCATCAGAAAGTTCCAGTCACTGTCCTGACCATATGGAAGTGTGTCTATTTCAAAAGAAGCAATTCCAACTCAAAGCTGTTTTGAGCTTAGAACATGTTTGGAATGGTTAAAACAGTGTTGGGACACTTCAAGTGAAAACAGAAAATGTTTTGGGCTCCTAAGGAGACATTTGGGATCAATATGTTGCGAGTTCAAAGCATTTTGTCCACTGATATAAATCACTAGTCACATCCTGCTTCCTTAATTAATGAGATTTGAGATAACCTATGAACTATAATTTTGAGCTATGTCTTTAAATAAATGTAAGCCACATTGTACATTTTACGCATGTATCACATTGTAAGCCACCCTGAGTCTCTGGAGAAGGGCGGCATATAAATAAATTTTAAAAAAAAAAATGAACAGGTTGCTCTTTTACTTGATTATTATCTTCCTTCCTTCCTTCCCTTCCTCCTTCCCCTCCTTTCTAATTTTTTTTTCAATTCAGCAAGCATTCAGAGACATTGGATCAGAGGTGAAATCCAGCAGGTTCTGACAGATTCTGGAGAACTGGTAGCAGAAATTTTGAGTAGTTCAGAGAACTGGCAAATATCACCTCTGGCTGGCCCCAGAGTGGGGTAGGAATGGAGATTTTGCAGTATCCTTCTCCTGCCATGCCTAACAAGCCACACCCATGAACTGGTAGTAAAAAAAATGGATTTCACCACGCTTTGGACATTCTATGTAAATAGATAGATACTTAGAAAATATCCACTGAATGGACCAAGAATCTCTATCTTAATATAAAACATTGTCTTTACTCTGCACATTACTATTTTCCTACCTCACTGGATGTTTGAGTTTTAACATTTTTTTTCGTAACAGGCCTTTTGATTCTCCAGTTATTTAAAAACTATTTTTTTAAAAAAAAATCTGTGCAATTTTAGAGATACAGGAAGCAAGTCAGAAAATTTGACACAGTCAGCAGTCAGTCTCATCTGAACCATTGGTAATTCCGATTTGAACTTCCATCAAGACTGAACATTTATTATAACCAGTTCATGTCATTTCACACATTTTAAATCGATCAACAAGTGAGGAACAGGAACGATGTAATTAGTAATAATTGCACTAATTGTTTCTTTGGTAAGACTGTACGCTTGTTTCTCAAGAAATGAAAAGGTCCATTTGGAAATAGATATGTGACCTGGGTAGCATATTCAGCACACTGATTCTCTTAGAAATAGCTTAGAGTCTCTGTGTTAAATCTGGAGAATAGATTTAATAATTATGAGATGGATGTAACCTTCCTTCATCAGCAGCATAACAAAGTTCATGACATACTAAATAAATGTGGGGAAAAAAATATTTATACCTTTACTATGTTTAAGAACTAAGAGAATAAGAAACACTTAAATTAAGCTACTTAAAGTTAAGCTTTAAAAAGCTAAAAAAAGAGAGAACACATTGGCAATTTCAGTTAGACGTACAGTATATACTCCTTCATAGTGCTTTACAATCCTCTCTAAGCAGTTTACAGAGTCAGAATATTACACCCAACAATCTGGGTTCTCATTTGACTGACCTTGGAAGGATAGAAGGCTGAATCAACCTTGAAACGGTCAGAATCAATCAGAATCGAACTGTTGAGAGGTGGTAGAATTTGCCTGCAATATTACATTCTAACCACTGTGCCACCATGGCTCCTTAACAATATATTTCTATATCAGCATTGACAAAACATTCTAATGCAAAGGGCAAATATATGTGCTATTCATTAGTAACCTGATTAATCAAAGGCAGGCTGAAATTAAATTATGTTTAGATTTTCATCTAAAACAGAACCATGAAGGATCTTAATATATATGCTGGCAAGGGAGTTACACAAATATAATTCCATGCTAATACAAAACTCTTTGTACCTGCCCAAAGGATCCTCGTAGTTGGTGAAGGAACAATTGCCGCAACAGATCAAAAAAGAATTAATGTTGTCATTTGAAAATATCGGTACCTAAAGACCATCTAATAGCTTGAAGCAAACATGTATATCTGAAGTGCAAGATTGGTGGAACATTTTGGTTCATAAAAAAACTATGTTCACCCCAAACCTATATTTCCAGCTACTTATATTAGAATCCTGAAGCAAATCTAGATAGCATACTAAAAAGCAGAGACGTCACCCTGCCAACAAAAGTGCATATAGTCAAATCTATAGTTTTCCCAGTTGCAATGTATGGCTGTGAAAGCTGGATCATAAGAAAGGCTGAGTGCCAAAGAATTGAAGGCTTTGAACTATGGAGCTGGAGAAGACTCCTACAAGTCCCTTGGACAGCAAGGCGATCAAACCGGTCAGTCCTAGAAGAGATCAACCCTGACTGCTCTTTAAAAGGCCAGATCCTGAAGATGAAACTCAAATACTTTGGCCACCTAATGAGAAGGAAGGACTCACTGGAGAAGAGCCTAATGCTGGGAACGATTGAGGGCAAAAGAAGAAGGGGATGACAGAGAACGAGGTGGCTGGATGGAGTCACTGAAGCAGTAGGCATGAGTTTAAATGGACTCCAGAGGATGGTAGAGGAAAGGAAGGCCTGGAGGAACGTTGTCCTTGGGGTCGCGATGGGTCGGACATGACTTCTCAACTAACAACAACAAAATTCTTTGCTAGGCAATTCCGTGTAAGACATTTTTCTTTCTTTTTTCGAATCAAATGAAAAGAAATTGTTTCAACCTTTGTATCTACTTTCTCTTTTTTCTCCTCCTCCTCCTTCACCTTCACTTTCCATATTGAGGCATTTTTCTAGTTAATCCCTATTTTCTTTGCTGTCCTTCTGTCCATTTTGTTTGAAAGACCTTCATCATCTTCAGAATCCTATACAGGTAAAGATTTTTTTTTCTTTCCTTCAGGGGAGAATATTTAGGAATTTGAAGACCCAAAGGGAAAAAAATAGAAAGATGGACAGAAAGATTTACAGCTGGAAAGAGAAGCACTTGGATGCCTTAATTTCTTTCCTCAGTCCAACTACTTGTAGTTAAGAGGAAAAAAAGTTTCCTGCTGTTTTATAAACAAATTTCATTTCTTCAATATTCAAAGAGCTGATGAGCTAAATCAACTGAATTAGGTAGATCAACTTATTTCACAGTTGTCTTGTGACTGCAAATGCCTGGGTAATTTACTTAAAATTTCAGCTAATCATATTATTGCCTTAAGTTTATGTAACTGTAACTTCAGTCATTAAAATTAAATTGATTACAGAACTGATGTTAAAAAGTTATGAAGAACATTTTGCTTCGTTATTATTTAACTCAGTCTGAATCTATTTCCTGTGAAATGAGCTCTAGTGTTATCAAACAAGAATACGATGGGGTGAAAAAGAAAGAAAGAAAAATAGAAAGCTTAAATGAATATAATTAGAATGTGGAAAGTGAGAAAATGTTTTACTTTACTTAATCCAACTGAAATTCAACCCCTCACCTATTTAGAACAATTTCCCACTAAATTTATAATATAACATGCACAGGTATGCACATGGACTGAAAAATCAAGAGATTGTTTCTTGTAGATTAGGAAAAAGATAAATCCATAAATAGGAATTAAATCTACCAAGCGCATTTTCCATTAAATTTCCTCTCCTCGCTTTTGGAGAGCAGGGTGGGGGGGAGGAAATGTGTTCAATAAGTGTATATTTATAAGGAATATAATGATGTGAATCTATATTATACTGTCTTTTTTTATACATGTAATGGGTGTGATGTGGTGTCTGTCTGTCTGTCTATCTCTCTACTATCTTTCTATCTATCTTTCTATCTATCTATCTATCTATCTATCTATCTATCTATCTATCTATCCATCCATCATCTATCTCTACCTACCTATCTCTACCCATTTATCAGTCTGTCTGTCTGTTTATCATCTATCTCTATCTCTCTACTGTCTTTATCTCTATCTATCTATCTATCTATCTATCTATCATCTGTCTATCTATCTATCTATCTATCTATCTATCTATCTATCTATCTATCATTTATCTCTACCTACCTATCTATCTCTACCCTCATCTAATTCTATATCTGTCAATCTAATCGAATCGAATCGAATCGAATCGAATCTAATCTAATCTAATCTAATCTAATCTAATCTAATCTAATCTAATCTAATCTAATCTAATCTAATCTAATCTAATCTAATCTAATCTAATCTCTATCGGGTTTTAATTATCTTGCATGGATTGGAAGGGAAGAGAAAGGACAGGAAGAAATCCAGTGCAATTTAGAGTCAGTTTTTATTTACTTGTTGTACTGCCTGTAAATTCTAGAAGTCACCTCCCTATATATTTACTTTATAAATAGTTCTAAATGGAATTTTACCTCAGTACCTAGAATCCTGGTTAATGAACACACTGAAAAGGAAACAGCCTGTAACTCAGAGTGAGAGAGAGTCTGAATTTTTATTTTTATTTTTTGCATCATTTATTTAGGGTAACCTACTTTGGAAGGGGGTTGCATGACCACACCCCCCCCCCAAAAAAAAACCCTGACCTTGAATAGATAATGATGTGACCTAATTGCTTTTTATTTGAAAGAAAGCTCTGGGTTAATATATCAGCATTAATTAGTATAAGCACAATGCAGACAAGGAATATATCAACTACAAATAAGGAATCCCACAAACATTTCATCCGGTGGACTTCCGGGTGCGCTTCAAGGTGTTGGTGATCACCTTTAAAGCACTCCATGGCTTAGGGCCAGGGTACTTACGGGACCGCCTTCTGCCACCAATAGCCTCCCACCGGCCGGTTCGCTCCCACAGAGAGGGCCTCTTCAGGGTGCCGTCGGCCAGACAATGCCGGCTGACGACCCCCAGGAGGAGAGCCTTCTCTGTGGTGGCACCTACCCTATGGAACAATCTATCCCCAGAGATACGAGTGATCTCCGACCTCCGGATTTTTCGTCGGGCCCTAAAAACTCATTTTTTTCAGCTAGCCGGTCTGTCCTGATTTTAGGGTTAGTTTTAAAATTTTAATATTTATTTTAATTGACAAGTTTTAAATTATGGGCCAAATTTATAAATTATTTTAACTTTATTTTTAACTGTGATGTTTGTATAGATGTTTTTTATCTGGCTGTTCACCGCCCTGAGTCCGAAAGGAGAAGGGCGGTATAGAAATTTGAATAAATGAAAAAAAAAATGAAAAATCTCTTGGGCAGTGGGGAGGAATTGAGAGATGGGGACAAGTAGGCTTTAACTCCAAATCTTATTGTCATGGCAAACTAAGCTAAGATGTAGAAGAGACTACATGTCTCTCACAAGCTTTTAAGCATTCTCTCCCTTGACTATGCAATGTAAATATCCTTGGAACAGAAGATCCCTAGGATGATAAACAGGAGAAGATTTTTTAAAAAATGAAATTATTTTACGTTTACCTTTTAGAGCAGGAGAAAGTGGGAAGTCTAGTCTTCCATCTCTGAAGTCTTTGTGTCCATTGTCTACCTGCTCTTGAGCATCATAGAAGATTGGGGGGGGGGACCCAGATGTTACAAAGCAGTGGGAAAAAAAAACATGAACAAAACTGCAGTTGCCATACTTCTTATTGCGTGAAGATTTTAATCATTTCATCCCTGGGACCTGAATGTCTTATCATGAGTTTGTTTCACTGGTGGACAGCTGGTAGACAGACTGACCTATCCAGGATCTCTCTAATTCACTTTTTAGTAGAATATATACGACAATTTCTAACTATTGTTGGGTTATTACAAAGGTTTAATATAAAGGCCCCTGAATGGCAGGAAAAATGGCATTATCTGTGTTACTGGGGAAAAGTGGAGGGAAGGTGGTGATGATAGCTATAATAATCATGAAGAATACTTTAGCCTTATTTCTAACATTATCTTTCTAGCAGAAAGATATCGCATTTAGTATAATTCACTGGCTGGACAGTTTTTCACAACCATAGATTCTGGGTTTCACTCCTTTTATTTCTCTAGTTAAATAGCGCATAGCTGGACAATGATGGCATATCCATCAGTGGCAACATTAAACACCAAGTTTTAGAATTCCTCCCAGTGGTGGGTTGCTACCGGTTCTCCCCGGTTCTTGCGAACCGGTAGTGGAAATTTTGAGTAATTCAGAGAACCGGTAAATACCACCTCTGCCTGGCCCCGACCCCAATCTATTCGCTGCCTCCCGAGTCCCAACTGATTGGCTAGAAGGAAAAAAAAACTGTTTAAACTCTTGCCATGGCGCTTCAAAGGATCACCCTACAACTGATCAGCAGTAAAAGACAGTGTGGTGGTAGACCAGTACGCTCCAAAAACAAATGGATAGACTGGTATGCTCCAAGAACAAATGGGTAGACTAGTATGGCTCTGCAAGCAGTTAAAAGCCTGGTAGACCAGTACCTCTGCTAAATCCTAAAGAATTGTCACATGACCATCAAACCACACCCACAAAATAAGCCACGCCCACAGAACCGGTAGTAAAAAAATTTAGAACCCACCCCTGATTCCTCCCTTTGAGTTCTAATGTGTAAATAGCATTTGGGGTCAAGCAGGAAAGGGAGAAGGCTATTTTATCCTGAAATTTGGAATGGAGGGGGAAACAGCTCTCTTGCATGAGAAATGGAATGGAAATTGTCTAATGCATCAATCAAAGTTGAAGACATTTATGGGATTGGGACATTTACCATATTTACAATATGGGATATTGGGATATTTATGGGATTGGACATTTATGGGATTGGGATATATAAGTGAATAAGTGATCTAGTGTTGTAGTCATGGCCCATATTTGATCAGATTAGATCAGGGGTGTCAAACTCAAGGCCCATGGGGGTGCTTAGATCTGGCCCACAGGTCTACCCTGGAAACGGTAAAAGACCAGCCTGCGGTGCCTCTGCCAGTGAAAACGGAGGTGAGGAGGGCTGCGTCTGTCTATCCTGAGCTCTGTTTTTGTTGGCAGAGGGTTGCAAGAGGCCATCGCAGCCAAAAATGTAGCCCAGGAGACCATTTTCTCTGTCAGAGCGCATGGGTCACCACAGGTGCCCCCAACACAAGTGACATCAAACTGGCTAGGCCCACCCTGCCCATGCCCCCTCAGACCCCCCCCCCCCGAGGTCAAACACAACTCTGATGCGGCCCTCAATGAAATTGAGTTTGACACCCGTGGATTATATTTATTTATTTGTTTAAATTTCTATACCGCCCTTCTCCAATGTAGGACTCAGGGCGGTGAACAGCCAAAGTAAAAACAAGACATACATACAAAACATACAAAATCTAAAATCTGTTTAAAATAATTAAATAATTTTGGCCGTAATTAAAACATTCCAATTTAAAATCCGTTTAAAATTTGACTCAAGCCAGCCCAATATATGGACTGAGGAAGCAATAGGAGCACACAACACCCAATATTCTGAAGAATAAATTTTTTCAGGCTTCTAGGCCTGACATCTGGGACATCTGGGGTATTCCTTTTGTGAGAACATGAGAGAATATCCCTAACTGATAGACAACCGTTATGCTTCATGTGGTATGATGTTTCAATAATAGCCAGTCCAAAAGGTTTGTGATCATAGGCAAAGTTGTCAAGTAAGAGAAAGGACAATGTGGATCAGGACATTAGTTTGCAGGACTGTTGCCAGACGATGTTATTGGCAGGATAGTCTAAGATATATCCGTTTCTCTTTTTCTCCTTCACACACTGAAAAACCAGAGTCATGTTTGTCCGCAGATACAGATAAATTAGCCAACACTATGAGGAATTGACAGGAGGAGGAGGCTCAAGATCCAGATGGATCTTGAGAGACTTGAACACTGGGCCCTATCTAACAATATGAAATTTAATGTAGAGAAAAGTAAAGTCCTACACTTACACAAGAACAACTAAAAGTTTTATAGACTGGGTGAAACCAGGCTTAATAGCAGTAACTGTGAGAGGGATCTTGGAGTCTTAGTGGACAACCAGCTAAATATGAGCTAGCAGTGTGCAGCGGCAGCCAAAAAAGTCAATGCAATCCTAAATTGCATTAACAGAGGGATACAATCAAGATCAAATGAGGTACTAATACCACTCTATAAAGCCCTAGTAAGACCACACCTAGAGTACTGCATCCAGTTTTGGTCACCACACTATAAAAAAAAATGTTGAGACTAGAAAAAGTGCAGAGGAGAGCAACCAGGATGATTATGGGACTGTAGACTAAAATATATGAAGAACAGTTACAGGAACTGGGCATGGCTAGTCTAGTGAAGAGAAGGACCAGGGGAGACATAATAGCAATATTCCAGTATTTGAGGGGCTGCCACAGAGAGGAGGGGGTCAAGCTATTTTCCAAAGTACCTGAAGGCCAGACAAGGAATAATGGATGGAAACTGACCAAGGAGAGACTCAACCTAGAAATAAGGAGGAACTTTCTGACAATGAGAACTATCAACCAATGGAATAGAAGTTGCCTTCGGAAGTTGTGGGAGCTTCATCACTTGAGACTTTCAAGAAAATATTGGACCGCCATTTGTCAGAAATGGTGTAGGGCCGTGATGGCGAACCTATGGCACGCGTGCCACAGGTGGCACGCGGAGCCATATCGGTGGGCACATGAGCTCAGCTCCAACACGCTGATTTTCAGGCTTTTTGGGTCCACCAGTCGGCAAACAGGCCATTTCCAGCATCTGGAGGGTCTCCGGGGGAGTAGGGAAGGCTGTTTTTCGCCCTCCCCAGGCTCCTAGAAAGGCTCTGGAGCCTGGGGAGAGTGAAAAACGGATCTACCAGGCCCACTGTGCCATCATGTGCCAAAAGCGGGGGAAGCATGGGGGGGTTCACGTGCACATGCATGGGGGGGTGGGGCGCATAGAATTATGGGTGTTGGCACGCACATGCGTGACCCCCCCCTCACTCCTCCCGCTTTTGACATGCGATGGCAAAAAAGTTAGCCATCACTGGTGTAGGGTCTCCTGCTTGAGTGGGGGGTTGGACTAGATGACCTATAAGGTCCCTTCCAACTCTGTTAATCTGTTATGTGAGGAGGAGGAGGAGGAATAGCTGAATAAAATCATGATGGAAGTATTTTAATGTGGATAATAAAAAGAGCTTCCTGGCCTATCGTCAGATTTGTGACTCCAAAATATTCCCAAATAATAACACACTGCTACCATTGAATAATAACTTTGCTATGAATAGGCCAGGAAAATGCAGCATGAAAGAAAATTAGTCTGCATAAGAAATAATTGCAGGTTAGAATAAAATAACTGGAACTTTGACATATTACAGTAAGATTATAAATAATTGACCCAGGTTTACCCCCACATACACACCTGAGGCAGGCTGTTAAATTGAAGAAAAATAACTAATAAGGGGCTGAAGGTGAGATATGAGAGAAGAAAAATCCCAATCTAGGCCATGGTGTAATTTCTGGCCTAATCATCAATGAAATTTATGAATAAATAATAAGCTTTCATGAGATTGTCTGGAGTGAGAGGCATCTGTACTTGCCACATTTCCCTCCCCACCGCAATTATCCCTGTGCTTTTCTGTTGTTTTATAGCTTTTTTAATAGACTTTATTTAATCAATCGGTTAACTATTGGAGTAACAAACATGCAAGTGACATCCCTAATATGAATCATCATTTTGTTCTGACTCTTCCTAAATAGGTTTTTAATTAAGATGAGTTCTCCAAGTTATGGGGAATGAAGGGATAGAGCTATGCTTCTAATAGAGCTCTCGGCCATACCAACTCTGTGGATAAAGAAGGGGTTTGGAATGTCGTACTGCAGAAGAAGCTGCTTCACCCATATGGGAACCAATATGAAATGGCAGAGAAGGCAGCTTCTGTCTCCAAGACCCCCTTGAAATCTGAGATGGCCGAGTCCAGTTGTTTCAGCCTACTTCCATTGTGTTTCATTCAATGCCCAAAAATAGTTCCAGTGGTGAAATGTAAAATTTGTTACTACCAGTTCTATGGGCGTGGCTTGGTGGGGGGAGGGGGGTTAATGTCATTAAGTGGGGGTGGCCAACTTTTTTTAAAAAAAACTTTTTTAAAGCATTTTTTTACAACCTATTCGAGTGAATGGGTTGTAAAAATGCTTTTAAAAGGTAAAAAAAAAAGCTCTGATGATCACAGTTGTGGCGCACGATCGTCAGAGCCTTTTTTTAACCTTTTAAAAGCAGGAAGTAATGACACCTGGGTTGGTGGGTGGAGCTTCGAACCACCATCGCTACCGGTTCTCCGAACCACCTGCCAAAATCGCTACTGGATCGCCCGATCCGGTCTGAACCGGGAGCATTTCACTCCTGGACAGTTCTAAACATTTTCTATTTGAGAAAACGAGGAAAGATTGGTGTAGAAACGGTACTTTCAAGAGAAATACATAAAATGAGCTAAAGTAACTTCTTGGAATTGCAAGTTGGGAAAAACCCTAAGGTCCCTGCAGAATTTATGTTGCATGGGGATGCGAACGTGTCTATCCACCTGCATGCAAAGAAGGTGGAAGAGACACATGAAAGAACAAGGTGAAATATTTATATTATCAAGTAGAAAAAAAATTGTAGGCATAATTGGGAAGGTATATATTGCTCGTAAAGAGTTACAAAATGCTCAAGTTTGCCCGTGAAGACAACCTGGTTTTTCATAAAAAGCAGTGACGTCTTTTCACTATCCAAATAGTCTCTCTTTGACAAGGATAAATGGGTCTAAGTCCATTCCTGGGGTGGGTGACAAAGGTTGTAATTGGAGACTGGGAAATTTCTAGTCTGCCACGTCTGAATTACTCCTGTCCTAATTTACAATGTCTTCATAGGTTATGCTAGTTTTACAGAGAAGCTTCATTGATCTTCCTGACACTCTCTCACCTTTTTACAAACTACCTTTTCTTTCTCATGTTGTCCATTCAATTGTCTATAATAATGTGATTTGGGAACTGAAGTTCCTTAAAGTTCCACTCCAGGTTTTGGAAACTGAAGTAGACTTTTTTGTCCTAGAATTTAGAAGCTTTTTCTGGGATTTAAGTGACCTGACATATCAGGAGTGTCAAACTCGTTGTCATCATGTAATATATTGTGACATTTCCCCCTCCCCTTTGCTAAATCAGGGTGGGCGTGGCCAGTGCGTGATGCAACTAGGCCACGGGCCATGGGTTTGACACCCCTGTGATCATGGCTTCCAATTTTTTTCCATTTCTGAAGTTCCACTTCAAAATGAATTACTTTCATTTCAGTAAAGTAGCATGAACGAATACATAGTAAAGAGATGGGACAAGAGAAAAGGAGTTTTCCTATGAAAGAGACTGATGGGCACATCAGGAACAGGCTCCAGCTGTTCTTCTGCCCCACTGATGTCCATCTCTGAAGGCAGCTGTCATATGGCCCTGTCCCCATCTCTGCCTCCGATGTAGAGCCCTCGTCAGAGCCTTCCCCACACTCCAGGACCGGACCATGTTCTTCCCCAACTTCCTCACTGTCTGAGTCTGCCACCAGCTCCGCTGGCCATTGGCAGACCACAACACAGATGTTCAACACAGTAGTAGGAAATAGATGATCTACTGAACAGAAGACAATACATTTTCAATATTAGTCTGGATGAGAATTGGGGAATTTTACTTCTATACTTTTCTTCCTCCCAAAACAAATGCAGGTCAAAAGGACCATTTCTGATAATAATGGAGATTAGAAAGCAAATATTTAATAATTATATTGGCAAGGAGATTCTCAGACATCTTTCAAATCTGACACCTCATGTACCAAGGAATATATATCCAACACAAAACATTATTATTTTATGGAAACTTACGATTGTTTAATGGTTAGTTATACCTCTGTTTTTATATACAGTATATTGTGCCAAAACATTGATCTTCCGGAATACTTTTCATGTGAGTTTGTCCTTGATGCATGATTCTGTACTTTCTGGAACATATTAAATGTATAATTTTAGTTCATGTGCTTCATGTAACAAATGAATCCATATTTAATTTCTACTCAGTGGGCTACTGCATATACTGAAATTATGCTGCAACTGTTTACAAGAACAAGTTGCAGTGCATCCTGGAAAATCAAATAATGTATCTCTTAAACAAAAAAAAATGAAAACTAAAATAGAAGTCTGCGATCTTGCGTCTTAAATCTAATACGTTATTAGATTTAATACGTAATTAGATTTGGTTATTTGTGTTATTTTGTATCAAGACAGTAAACGCAGTGTGGTTGGGTTGCTGGGCAGAAAGTTATCAAGCCTATGTTTGAGACCCAAGAGCTGCTGTGGGGTGGGGTTGAGCTCCTGTCTTTCACTCCAGCTCCTGCGGGGGGACATGAAAGGAGACCCCAACTGGGCTACTCCAGGGCAATAGTGATGTCACCGGCTAATCCTTTCAAACTGGAAGTGCCTCAGTGACTCTGACACAAGTGCAAAAAAAAAATATGGAGACAGCCTTGAGCAAAGTGGCTTTTGAGAGCTGGGTTAATGAACCCAGTCAGAAACACCAACTTTCACAAACTACTCAACACCTGAGGTTCAGTGAATTATTACCATAATATCCATCAATATCATGATTCAAATTAGGATATTTATCTTCAGAAAACTATTGTTCTGACCCAGCTCCTCAAACATGACAAACCCTCTGAGGTGAACTCAAAAGATTCCATTAATTAGGAGTGCCGGCAGCCCTGACAAAAAGTTTCTCTTACAGGCTAACAAGTCCGTCCGGCCGGAAGATGAATAGTTGTCTGCCAGACCTATTCATCTCCACCCCCTGCCTTTTATCCCCAGAGCTAGAGTGGGGCTTCGCTAACAGTGGTGGCTCTTCCATCCAAAGGTCCGGCCCGTAGATTTCCACTGCTCTCCTCTCCTCTGCCGTCTGCGCATCTGCATGTCAGGCACTGGACCCAGCTGTTCCTCCTCTTCCTCATCAGCCACTTCCAGACCTGAGGGCTGTTGATTCTCCATCTGAGGGTTGATGGACGGCCCAGGCTCCACCTCTGTTTCTCTCTCTCTGACAGCTCCATTCCCTCTTCCCCTTTGGAGCTCTCGGGTTGCTCTGATGCCGACCAGGTGCGAGTTTCAAAACCCATTGTTACCAGTTCGCTTGTGGGCATGCACTCACATACATGCGTGACACTTCTGCACATGTGCAGAAGCTTCTGTGCATGCGCAGAAGCATCCGGATGGTGGGCGGAGCCTCTCACCGCCACCGCAACTGCTTCACCCAACCGGGATGAACTGGTAACAACCCACCACTAATGCCGACCCTGACTCCCATGCCTCCTCCTCCTCTGATTTGTCTGGTGGAGGGGCCAACAGCTGACAGGCCACAATATCTATCTTAGAAATTGAGTAAGTGTGAGCACATATGTGTGTATGTATAATATACACATCAAGAATCATGTAGAAGCCGTCCAAGGGCTCCTTGGTTGAATGCAGATTGCTTCTGGGTTTTGTACCTTTTCAGAGGATGTCAAAGAAGATTTGCAGTCATCCCAGTAGAGTTGAAGCTAAAGTCTAAAGAATGTACTTGGATAAGTAATGAAATATTAAGAAAGAAAGAAAGAAAGAAAGAAAGAAAGAAAGAAAGAAAGAAAGAAAGAAAGAAAGAAAGAAAGAAAGAAAGAGGGAGGGAGGGAGGGAGGAAGGAAGGAAGGAAGGAAGTCCAGTTGCCAGACTTTTCTGAATATGTGTAGACTTTCCTGGAGAGCTTTGGAGAATGAATTGTCCAGCCATTCTTGTAATAACAATAACCAATATGGATACAGTGAATTAATATCAATCAATAATATTTATTTGATCAATGATCAATAAAAATTAAAAGAACAAAATAAACAAATATAGATTGAAGCATACACTACATAAATACAGTAATATACTAACAGCTAGCAAACTAAATCATTCAATATAGCATTCATTCGTCTGTTACTATGCTAATCCAATTGTTACCTGGGTGATACATCAAAAACATGAATAGCTATCAAATAAAATAAAAATAAAAACTATATATCCCTACCGTTAATAGTTAAGATGTATCAAAACAAGTAGCATTTTAAAAGAAGTGTAAGGAAGGCTAGAAATACCCAATGTGGATTGTAAGATCCATTTAGTCTCCACACTGAGAGGGGGAAATTACTATTATATTTTAATTATATGGTTTGCTATTTCAAAACTGTTAGGAAATGGCTATTACCTAACTGGTTGGGTTGGCAATATATATAAACCATCAATGTATGTTTGCAGTCAAAATGTATTGTATAGCTTTAAGACTGTAATGCTGTATTGCATCATACTGTATTCTGATTGGCTAGCTCTGTAGCCAATGTTCTTAAGAGGAAGCTTGAATCATGGTTTATTGATTATTGCATTCTTATTGTTATCTCTGCTTCTCTCTGCATGTTCTCTCTGCATGATCACTGCCTGATCATTGCTACTTGATGTTGTTTTATACTGTTTACTGATTGTTTTAATGCTGTACTTGTTCCTGTTTCCAACTCTAAAAAAAGAACTGTTTTATTGCATATGACTACATCAACTGGTAAGAAGACGTTGTTCCTGGAATATCCCTGGATTGACATTTTAACTATTTATCTTTATCTGTGTATGACCTGGATTGTTTATTGGACTTTGCTTTACTTTTTCCTAAAAGTAAAAGAATATCACAACTCAGTGTGTCTGTGTATTGACTGTGCTTATTCATAATCACTCTCAGACGTTTTCATGTGCACACCCTTGCTACTCAAGGGGTACTCTGGATATATTCCTCAACAAAAACAAAGAGTTAATTGGGAAGATGAAGGTTCTAAGTTAACAAGATTGTGAAATCTGGATTTTAAGAACATCTAGTGCTGTGATGGCAAATCTATGTCGCCCAGTTCAGCTCCATCGCATATGTGCGCATGCCTCCCACTGGCCAACTGATTTTTGGGTCCCTGGCGTGAGGGTGGGGTGCATGCGGGAGACGCACGGATGTGTGGGGGTCTCACACATGGGAGTGGGAGGGGGTCTTGCATGCATGCGTGGCAGGTAGGGGGAGTGCAGGGGGAGTGTTGTGCCCCCCATGCCAAAATGAGCTGAGGGGGAAGTGGTGCGCCCCCCCACAGCACTTTTTTGGTTCGAGGAGGCTTCTAGGAGGCTTGTTAGGCCCAAAACGGGCCACGGGGGGTCACACACTTGGGCGGGGGAGCACAGGGGGGTCATGTGAGCTTGTGGGGGGTGGGGGACTGTGGGGGTCGCACACGCATGTGTGGGGGCTGGGGGGAGTGTGTGGAGGTCGTGTACGCATGCGTGGAGGAGTGTGGGGGTCACACACGCATGCAAGGGGTGGGGCATGCAAGGGACATTGCATTATGGGTATGGGCATGCGTGCACACGACCCCCTCCGCACTCCCTTCACTTTTGACACACGATAGCAAAAAGGTTAACCATCACTGATCTAGTGTTTTGTGAAATAATGGTGTTATTCATGAAGAGAGTTGGTCCCTATGCCAATTCCCACCCCAATCAGAATGATTAATCTTGAAGCACATGATTCGGATATTTAGGGCTTTCACAAATTGGGAAATATCCATTTCCAGCATATTTCTAATGAACTGTATTGGGTTTACTGCAAACAGGGATTCCATGTCTGACCTGGTGCTTATACAAGAAAATTTAGGTACAATTTTATTCATCGCCTGAAAACTACTGTGCTCTCAAATTTGGCCATGTAATACAGTGAATCTAGAGCAGTACAGGATGTTGAATAACAAGCATTCTATTATCTATTGAATGTTTCTACCAAACACTAGAGAAGTCATAGAGACACAAAGAAAGAGAACTTAAGTAAGAATATCATCAGGAACCTCACTGCTGCATTGTAGTTAATTTCTGGAGGATGAGAAATCTACTAGACAAAAGGAATAAAATAAGAAAGGAAAGTAGAAAGTTTTTTTTTTTTTTTTTTAAGTCTGGTTATACTTGGATTGTTTCTTTCCATCAAATGGAATGGAATGGAATGGAATAGAATAGAATAGAATAGAATAGAATAGAATAGAATAGAATAGAATAGAATAGAATAGAATAGAATAGAATAACAGAGTTGGAAGGGACATTGGAGGTCTTCTAGTCCAACCCCCTGCTTCGGCAGGAAACCCTACACCATTTCAGACAAATGGTTGTCCAATCTCTTCTTTTAAACTTCCAGTGTTGGATAATTCACAACTTCTGGAGGCAAGTTGTTCCACTGGTTAATTGTTCCAACTGTCAGGAAATTCCTACTTCGTTGCAGGTTGCTTCTCTCCTTGATTAGTTTCCATCCATTGCTTCTTGTTCTTCCTTCAGGTGCTTTGGAGAATAGCTTGACTCCCTCTTCTTTGTGGCAGCCCCTGAGATATTGAAAGACTGCTATCATGTCACCCCTAATCCTTCTTTTCATTAAACTAGACATACCCAGTTCCTGCAACCGTTCTTCATATGTTTTAGCCTCCAGTCCCCTAATCATCTTTGTTGCTCTTCTCTGCACTCTTTCTAGAGTCTCAGCATCTTTTGTACATTGTGGCGAGCAAAACTGAATGCAATATTCCAAGTGTGGCCTTACCAAGGCATTATAAAGTGATTTTAGCACTTCATGTGATCTTGATTCTATCCCTCTGTTTATGGAGCCTAGAACTGTGTTGGATTTTTTTGGCAGCTGCTGCACACAGCTGGCTCATTTTTAAATGATTGTCCACTAGGACTCCAAGATCCCTCTCACAGTTACTGCTATTGAGTTAGGTACCACATATACTGTACCTGTGCATTTGATTTTTCTTGCCTAAATGTAGAAATATTTAACTTCATTCCACTGTCTTTATCTCACTCCCTATAGCACATTTAATAATTTTTTTCCTGTCTAAACTGATACATTTGTTGTTCAACCTTTCATATTTTATTAAATAAAGCTTATCCTCAGCTTACTGGGACTCCTTCCAATATTTCAGTCAATCTACTTCTTTTTTAAAAAAACAATCTTTTTTTCCTCTTTTCCTTTTCTTCCCTTGATTGCCATTTTTCAAAGTTATAAGTTCTATAGAAGTGGATACACAGACACACATTTTCCAATATAAGAAGGTATAATCTAAAATAAACATTCTGTCTGTTGTTCATGAAATAAAAGCTTTTTTTTTAAAAAAAAAAAAACAGGATCTTTTTTTCCCCTTTCTGGATCTAATGTAGGAGAAGAGCAGAGAGGACTAAATTAATGTCAAGCATAAAAAATGGTGCAGCGGCCTAGAGTTAGAGCTCTCACCTCACAATCAGGAGGCTGTGAGTTTGATCCTAGGTAGAGGCAGATATTTCTCTCTCTGGGCACAATGAGAATATATCTGCTGAACAAAATTCCGCATTGGCAACAGGAATGGCATCCGGCCAATAAACACTCAGCTCCATTCAGTTGCCCAGACTTCATCCTACAAGGGATTATGGGGTCATTGAAAGAAAGAAAGAAGATAAAAAAGTCGGCACCACACTGTACATTGCAGTTTAGGAAATTTATTGCTCAAGTCTACACAGGATAATGTAGTCAACTGAAGTTGAATACACAATTGATGCCAGATAAGAGTCAATGAAACTCAAGAGGCATCTGACTTGGACTGTTTGTGAGAACATCATGACTCTAAGCCCATGATGGTGAACCTATGCAACGTGTGTCACAGCTAGCACATGGAGCCCTCTCAGCAGGCATGCGAGCTGTCGTCCAACTCAGCTCCACCGGGCATGTGTGTGCACCTCCCACCAGCCAGCTGATTTTCGGGTCTCTGCCACGCATGCGGCACCCCCCCCCCCGCAGCCCGTTTTTGGTCCCAGAAGGCTGCAGGGAGGCCTACTAGGCCCAAAATAGGACACAGAGGGTGCGGTGTGGTCCCCCCCCCGCATCCATTTTTGGTGCCAGGAGGCTGTAGGGAGGCCTACTATGCCCAAAATGAGGCAGCGGGGTCATGCACATATGCGAGGGAGTGTGGGGGTCATGTATGCATGCGCAGGGGGCGGGGATATAGCGTGTGCATTGCATTATGGGCGTCGGCATGCAATGACAAAAAGGTTAACCATCCCTGCTCTAAGCTGATGGCGCACTTATTTCCATTCACGAACACTGTCTGCTTTTGTCCTACCTGGCTAGTCCTACATGGCTAGTCATGTCTTTTCCCCCCCCTTTTTTTTCTTTTCCTAAAAGCAGACATGGAATTTGATTTTACTTCTCCAAATGACAATTCAGATGTCAGAAGAAGATTGTGGAAACCCAGGTTGAAGATCTCCCTCAACCATAAGAAACCCATGGAGTGTCTTTGGGTCAATAGCTGACAGCCCAACATCCTACCCCTGAGGACTGATGCTGTGAAAAGAGAAACTCCCACTCCTTGTTGAAGGAAAGGCAGGATGCAAGATATAAAAAAAAAAAACTCCAGAACAATTTTAAATAGACCACATTTATTTTTGATTATTGCTTAAAATGAGCGTTGGTTATTGTTTGTAACAAAAAGACCATGAGAATAAAAGGTGAAAGAAATACAAGAAAAGGAGGAAACAGAATATTATACAGTGTGGGAGAAATGGTATGAATGATTAGAGGAGATGGATAAAAGGCAAGGAAAGAGTAAATGTGGAAGATATAGGAGTGGAAATGCAGTAAAAAAACAAGAGGAAACAGAACAGATGCAGATCGTAGGAATGAAATTGTGTAGACTGTTATCTATATGTATTGTACTCCGAAAAATATGGTATATTCTCTGTAGCAGCCTTATTGTTCAGAATGTGTCAAACTTCACACATTTTGGAAATTTTTCTCTTGTGTGCCACTCTAATCCTCTGTGGAGTTTTCATTGTTATTTAAAGTAACCATTATTTTTCTAAAAGTAATAATCTAATGACTTTTAATGCATAGAAACACAAATATTGGCTAAATCAATGTATACTAAATTCAACTGAAATTTGTTGTTCCATTTGTACACTGTTTGTGCTGTTCCTTTGAGACTTTATTAAGGTTTTTAATGTAACAAATATAATAAAAAAAATGTTTTAAAAAAAACACAGTACTTAATAACTATTGCTATTTATATAGTTCCATTAAGAGGGAAATAAGTAGAAATATTTTAAAATTGAAATGCTAATAGAAAAAAAAAGGGGGGGGGAATTTAATTTTCCATGAAGGAAAAGTAATTTATGTTTATATTGAGTATCTGTTTGCAACAATTATTCTTCATATCTAGATTTTTTTTTCTAATTAAATAAATCCACATTTCCCTCTTTTACCTATTAAGATGAGTTTTGTAGGCACACTCAGCTCTCAAGGATGCTTGTAATTGTCTCGTTCTCTGTTTGTAGACCTCGGACTCTAAGTATGCTTTTATGCTTTAGTGAAGAACACTCAAGTGTTCTTCAGTTTTGATACAGCCTAGAGTTCCTCAGAGTTGTAAATACATTCACTATTGGGTTGTTGTTGTTGTTGTTGTTGTTGTTAGTTGTGAAGTTGTGTCTGACCCATCTCGACTTCGTGGACAACATTCCTCCAGGCCTTCCTGTCCTCTACCACCCTCTGGAGTCCATTTAAGCTCACGCCTACTGCTTCAATGACTCCATCCAGCCACCTCATTCTCTGTCATCCCCTTCTTCTTTTGCCCTCAATCTTTCCCAGCATTAGGCTCTTCTCCAGCGAGTCCTTCATTCTCATTAGGTGGCTTTCACTACCTACTGAATAGTAGTGAAATTAGCTATAAAGTTGAGATGGCCTTGGAGACCCTGCTCTGCAAGTAATATGTTCTGGGTTCTATTGCAAAATGGGAAGGGAAGATGGATGGAAGGGAGGGTAGGAGGGAGGGAGGGAGGGAGGGAGGGAGGGAGGGAGGGAGGGAGGAAGGAAGGAAGGAAGGAAGGAAGGAAGGAAGGAAGGCAATAGCAACAGCAACAGCAACAGCAATAGCAATAGCAATAGCAATAGCAATAGCACTTACAGTAGTGGCCAAAATTGTGGAAACTGTTTGGGAAAAGTATATTTTCTAAAACTAGCTAATAACATCACTTTTTTTTTTGGAGTAGTACCATAAAATTATACCTCAATGGAAAGATAATTTAATCAAGAGTGTAATGCAATAACTTTTATGAAGGATTTGCTATTAGAATAGCAGTTACAGTATAAAGAAGAAAAGTGAAACACGTACAAAAAAATGAGATATACAAAAATTATCACCATGTCAGTTAATACTTAGTTGGGTAACCTTTAGCATGAATTACGGCCTTACAACATCTTCCCATGGAGTGAACCAAGTCTTTTAGTTCTGCAGCTGTTCTAATGTGAAACCAAGATTGAATGATGGCTTCTATTAACTGGGTTTTATTGCTGGGTCACTTCTGACTAACAAGTTTCTTTAGCCGGCTCCATAGATTTTCAATTGAGTTAAGGTCTGGGCTATTCCCAGACCATTCCAGCAGTGGAATATGATTATCTTGAAACTCCAAAAAAAAAAAAAAAAAAAGTGGTGTTATGATCCATCAAACGTCAAAAATACACTTTTCTCAAAAGGTTTCCACAATTCTGGCCACTACTGTAGACTTATATACCACTTCATAGTGGTATATAAGCAGTGGTGGGATTCAGCCAGTTCGCACCAGTTCGGGAGAACCGGTTGTTAACTTACTGAGCAGTTTGGCAAACTGGTTTTTGGAAGAAATCATTAGGGCAGAGAACCAGTTGTTAAAATACTTGAATCCCACCACTGTATATAAACCCTCTCTAAATGGTTTACAGAGTCAGCCTATTGCCTCCAATCATCTGGGTCCTCGTTTTACTGACTTTGGAAGGATGGAAGGCTGAGTCAATCTAGAGCCGATGAGACTCGAACTGCCGAACTGCTGGCAGTCGGCAGTCAGCAGAATTAGCCTGCAGTACTGCATTCTAACCACTGTGCCACCACGGCTCTTAGTTGTTTTGGTATACCATGCTCTGTGGAGAGGAAGGAGTTGAAAGAGTTTATTCTTATGTGGTTTATAGATACCATTAATAGGACACACACACAAAAAGAACCCTGTAGCTTTAATTTTTAACATTGGCTGAATCCTGAAACGCCCAACTGTTTTGACTAGAGGAGTGGGGGGGTTTAACTTCAAACAAATATTACTGGTCTTTCTCAGAAAATTAACTGGAAGTTGCCCTTTCATGTTTGTTTGAAAAATCATTGCGGGTAACATTCAAAGTGATCACTGAGCTCATAGCTTTGATGAGCATCACCCCAGGGTACCAAATAGTGACCTCAAGCAAACAATCTCACCGACGTACTGAAACAAGATCAGAGATGTAAATGGAAACAGAAATTGGTTGAGACAAGTAAGTCCTTAACTGCACACATAAACAGATGGACTTGAGTTCCATTGGCGGATAACTAACATTTATTTTCTGCGTATTCCAAAGCAACCAAATGTTACTTCTCTTGACAAGTACGTTCGATCAACGGTGAATAAAGGAGACGAAAATTAAACCTTTCACATCAGAATAAAAGGCAGCGGTGTACAGCTTCAATCATGCGGTGAATTCTTAATTACCTCAGAAACTAGGGCTGAGTTTTAGATCTTTGAATTAATTATCTAATTCTGGGTTTTATTTAATTGACCAAACTAAGTAATAATTTTAATTAGCAATTTTATGATGTTTGTGTGTCTATATTTTTCTTGACTGTACACCACCTTGAGTCCTACGGGAGAAAGGCGGTATAGAAATATAATAAATAAATAAATAAATAAATATATTTATTTATTCGCGAAACACGCAACATCAAATCCTCAGCTACTATTGTCTGCAAGAGAGGAGCAGGAATTATCAAAAATAATTCAGCATAATATTCTAGCGGATTAAGGAAAAAATGTGTGGTAGTCCTCTAACGCTCAAACACGGATCACATTCTAAAAGGTTTGGCAAAGGACTGAAAAGTATTAAAGATCCGTTATGAATTTGTAGAAATTTATGTCAGTCCCTAAGACAGAAACCCTGAAAGATTTTTTTTTTGTGGGTTTAATGTGACATGCGTCTTCACGCTGTACACATTATCCTAATATATACGCATTTATCATCACCGCCTAGCTGTATGAAAGAACTGGTATTAGCTTTATTTTGTATCATTTTATTTCCCCCTAAAGAATCTTAGAAATTGAAGTTAATTAGGTAGCCTACAGACCTTCCTGTTAACAGAACTGCAATTCCTTGGTGTCCCTAGGGATATTAAATATACATTGAAAATTATCAATTTTAGATTAAACTTTTAACACATGCCTTGTGTTGGGCACAGCTGAAAATAGCCTGACGAACAAGCCGACATCACAGCCCATAAAGAAGAATAGGATTGTTTGACTTCAGAGTTAATTTACATATTATTGTTATCAAATATTTTGTCATGTGTTTAGGCTAATTACTGACAATGAGGTGATTGCCGGAACAAACATTTAGCATAATCCTCGGGTAGAAGTGAAATGAAGTAAACCATCAGATTATATGTAAGCAATGACTTTTCTAGTAAATTTCAAGGTGAAGGTGACAAGGGAACCGGGAATTTTCTGTAAATCATATTTTAAGCTTGGCAAGAGAAGATAAGAAGATGTGTGTCAGGATGCCACAGGCAGCAAATCTATCACATGTGAACTTTGTTCCTGTTTTCTATTGCACTGTGCAGTATGTGTGTGTTCATTTATAACTACCGTATTTTTCAGACTATAAGATGCACTTCCCCCAAAAAGAGGGGGTGAAAATTTAGGTGTGTCTTATACACCGAATGTAGCCCCCCCCCACCCACTGGCCCCCACCCTTTGGCTTCTGCCTCCCAGCAGTTTACCTCCTTGCAGCAAGCAGCAAGAAGAAACAGCTCGTTTCAGCTTCAGCACAGCCTAATTAGCACAAGTTGATTGGATTGGCCTCCCGACTCTCAGTTGATTTGCTCTCAGATGTTTTGCGTGGGCCTCTGCTGCTTGCTGCAAGGAGGTAAATTGCTGGGAGCAGATTTTTTGTTTTCCTTGTGCTAATCACGCTATGCTGAAAACGAAAATGAAAGTAAAGCAGGCTATTTGCTGTTTGCTGCAACGAGGCAAAATTGCTGGGAGGCAGAGGAAGAGGCAGATTTCTTTTTCTTGTTTTCCTCACCAAAAATGGTAGGTGCATCTTATAGTCCGGAGCATCTTATACTCCAAAAAATATGGTATATATAGTTCAAACTATAAATTATCCCCACCCTATTTGAACTCAAAAGTATGCAGACTGAGATTTGGTACATTGTGTATGCTTCCTAGTTGCTTGAAAGTCAATGACAACATGTTGGTTTGCAAAACTGCCTCTACTTTAGAGATCTCAAATTGCACAGAATAACATGAGCCTGCTTGGGATAATACTGAGCATCGATTGTGATGTGTACACCAAAATGTGCCGTAACAGGCCAGCACTGCCTTTCTAGTTAGAGGGGCATGCTGCAGGTGTCTATGACAACTTGACACAGCCAACTCAACATGGCCAACTCACCATGACCAACTCCCTGAGCCAACTCGCCACAACTAACCCGCTGTGGCCAACTTGCCACAGGACAATTCACCATTATCACCCCATAGTCACCTCCCGTATGGACTACTGTAATGCTCTCTTCATGGGGCTCCCCTTGAAAAGCACCCGGAGGCTCCAACTGGTCCAGAATGTGGACCAGCGGGTGATTATGGGCGCAGCTCATTGCGCCCATGTAACACCTCTCCTATGTGAGCTGCACTGGCTCCCGGTGGTCTTCCGGGTGCGATTCAAGGTGTTAGTTATCACCTTTAAAGCGCTCCATGGCTTAGGACCTGGGTACCTACGAGACCGTCTTTTGCCACCAATAGCCTCCCACCGACCAGTTCGTTCTCACAGGGAGGGACTATTCAGGGTACCGTCAGTCAAATTATGCCGACTGGCGACTCCCAGGGGGAGGGCCTTCTCTGTGGGGGCTCCAACCCTTTGGAATGAACTGCCCCCAGAGATACGAAATATCCCTGATCTCCGTGCTTTCCGCCGTGCCCTCAAAACCCTGATGTTCCAACAGGCGGGGCTAAACATACAAACATGTGAATGATTTTTAAATGTTATCTAATTTTAGGTTCTATTTAATTGGGCCAAACTATGTTATAATAATAATTTTAATTAGCAATTTTATGATGTTTATGTATCTATATTTTTCTTGACTGTACACCGCCTTGAGTCCTAACGGGAGAAAGGCGGTATAGAAATATAATAAATAAATAAAATAAATAGTCACCATGGGATAAGAGTTACACTAATAGAAATAGTGGAATAGAATCATTAAAAAAAAGGATGCCAAAGGAGGGACAAAATGACACGTGAATGACAAAAAATAAAATATTTTTCTATTCCATGCTGCAGGTTGCCTAACTGTGAGTGAAGCTAGCCAGGTAGTCTGTGTTTTTCTCTTACAAGAATGAGACGTGAAAAAACCCTTGGTTAACTAAAGCCATGATGGACAGCAGAGCTGAGTATTGACAGATGATCACAGTATCTGGAAGATTGTGACTTGGAGCGCAAGAGCATTAAATAGGCAAGAATATGTCTTAATGGATGAGAAGTTGAAAGTAAAGTCAATATTGACAAGTAATAGTTGGATGGAATTGATGGGATGGACAAGAAAGAGAGAGAGAGAGAGAGATGGACAGTTTGAGGTCAATGTTTGAAACAGGACAGAAGTAGTAATGAAAGCACAAATGTTTTGCAGGGACAGAAATATTTAGAATAGAACAGAATAATAGAGTTGGAAGGGACCTTGGAGGTTTTCTAGTCCAACCCCCTGCTTCAGCAGGAAACTCTACACCACTTCAGACAAGTGGTTATCCAACATCTTCTTAAAAACTTCCAGTGTTGGAGCATTCGCAACTTCTGGAGGCAAATTGTTCCACTGATTAATTGTTCAAACTGTTAGGAAATTTCTCCTTAGTTCTAAGTTGCTTTTCTCCTTGATTAGCTTCCACCAGTTACTTCTTATCCTGCCCTCAGGTGCTTTGGAGAATAGCTTGACTCCCTCTTCTCTGTGGCAGAGATATTGGAAGACTGCTATCATGTCTCCCCTAGTCCTTCTTTTCATTAAACGAGACATATCCAGTTCCTGCAACTGTTCTTCATATGTTTTAGCCTTCAGTTCCCTAATCATCTTTGTTGTTCTTCTTTGCACTCTTTCTAGTCTCAACATCTTTTCTACACTGTGGCGACCAAAACTGAATGCAATATTCCAAGTGTGACCTTACCAAGGCATTATAAAATGGTATTAACACTTCACGTGATCTTGATTCTATCCCTCTGTTTATGCAACTTAGAACTGTGTAGGCTTTTTTGGCAGCTGCTGCACACTGCTGGCTCATATTTAAATGGTTGTCCATTGTACTCCAAGATCCCTCTCACAGTTACTACTTTTGAGCAAGGTCCCACATATACTGTACCTGTGCAATTTAGAGAGGTATACTAATACTGTTGGTGTAGACTTGATTTAGCTAGATTCCTTTTTCTCCTTCCTATCTCATCTCTAAAGATCTTACTCCTTTCCTGTGTTTTTTGCAATGTTGCCATATCCGAAAGGAAATAATGTGTGTATTCAGGTAAACGCGCATGTTGTCCTCAAATCTACTTTAAACTGATTGGTTTTGAAGTGCTTGGTTTATTTGCAAGTGCTGAAATTGTAATGTGGTGTGGTTATTTTACTCTGGGTCAAAACATGCTTTCATTCATCTTTATTTCTTACAATCTCCTTAACACCAGTAGTTCATCTGAAAAAGGAATTTCACATGGCCTTTTTTCTTTTTATTATCCTCTGATATTTTCTTGCTTTTTTATTTTCTTACCATGTTGTCAAATATCATTCTCAGATTGCTTTTTGCATTACAGCCATCTTCAGTATCAATGCTGCTGTGTTTTCAGAGGGGAAAAAAAATAGGATACTTTTTAAGTGTTTGGAATGCACCTATCGGTGTGAAAACCCAGGTGACATGAAAATTCCCTTGATAATCATTGTCCTCACATTATTCTCAACATAAATTCTGTTCAACTGTTTGACTAAAAGCAGTTCATTACCTTCATTTGCATAATGATTTACCGTATGCCTATATTTTTGCTTTTCAAATGATCTTAGTGCAATGCATCCATGATTTAACAATTGTGAAAGAATTGCTGTGACAAAATACAGTACTTAGCTGGTATACATTTAAGGGGAAATGACAATCTATGGTTGGACAGAACCAGAAAAAGCAAATACAGCAGACACAGACCTTCTAATGCAGGGGAGTAAAGCTCGATTTCATTGAGGGCCGCATCACGGTTGTGTTTGACCTCGGGAGGGTGGGGGGGTGGCCATGAAGGGCATGGCCAGATCAGTGTCACTCGTGTCGGGGTGCCTGTGGTACAGGGGTGTGTTCTACTTACCTTTACTACCGGTTCACAGCGGGGCCGCGCGCATGCACAGAAGCTTCTACGCAGGCGCAGAAGCGTTTTGATGACGTTGGGGTCAGTGGGTGGGGCCTCCCGCTAGTTTTACTATCGGTTCTATAGAACTGGTGCGGACCAGGGGCAACCCACCACTGCTGTGGTGGCCTGAGTGGGACTGGGGGAATCCACTGTCTCCAGCGGAGGAAGGCAAGAACAGGGAGAGCGCCAACCTCCATGTCCCTCTCAGGCCACGTGGAAGGACGCGGGCAGTGGCGTAGGCTGACCAGAGTCATAAAGCAACAGAGGGCAAGCACCCAGCCTGGCCCTCAAGCTTCCAGGGCACTGGGACCTCACAGTCCCAAGCTCCATTTTTGGCTGCGATGGCCTCCTGCAGCAGTCTGGCAGTAAAAATAGAGCTCAGGGGTGGGATTCAGCCTATTTAGTCTGGTTTGGGCGAGCCGGTTGCTCCGACGATTCAGCTGAGACCAAACCGGTTTGCTCCGACTGTCAGCTGGGCCCGCCTGCCCTGTGCATTATTTCTTTCGTTTGAAGCCCAGCTGAGAGACACAGCAGAGTGGTTGCCACGCCTCAGCTGCTTTTAGTGCTTTTAACACTACTTTAAATGGTGTTTCCTAATAGTCTGCACACATGCTCAGCGAACCCATTGTTACACCAGTTGAATCCCACTACTGGGTGCATGGTCCTCTCAAGCTGTTTTCAGTGGCAGAGGCACTGCGGGCAGGTCCTTCAATGTTTCCAGGGCGGCCCCATGGGCCAGATCTAAGCACCTCAAGGGCTGGATCCGGCCCCTGGGTTTTGAGTTTGACACCCGTATTCTAGTATCCCAAAATAAAGCATTATAAAGCCAAATAAGAGACAGAAGACCAAAAACCTTCATTTCTTCTTAAATAATGTGTAAATATGCAATGCTTTATAATACAGTAAATACTGGTGATGCTTTGAAAATGATTTGGTGGCAGTGCGATTTCATGTGAACACAACTCATGTCTGCTCTTCATTAAAGCAATTTAACAGGAGCTAGCAGTGTGCAGCAGCAGCCCAGAAAGCTAATACAATACTTACTTGGTTGCATAAACAGAGGCAAAGAATCAAAATCATGTAAAGTATTAGTACCACTTTATAAATCCTTAGTGTGGCCACACCTGGAATACTGCATCCAGTTTTGCTCACCACGTTACAAAAAAAGATGATGAGACTTTGGAAAAAGTCCAGAGAAGAGCAACTAAGATGATTAAAGGCCTGGAGACTAAAACGTATGAAGAACGGTTGCAGGATTTGGGTTTGGCCAGTCTAGAGAAAAGAAGGACTAAGGGGGACATGATAGCAATAGTCCAGGATTTGAGGGGCTGCCATAAAGAAGAGGGTGTCAACTTATTTTCCAAAGCACCAGAAGGCAAGACAAGAAACTATGGATGGAAACTAATCAAGGAGTGAAGCAACCTCGAATTAAGGAGAAATTTCCAAACAGTGAGGACAATTAACCAATGGAACATCTTGCCTTGAGAAGTTGTAGGTGCTTCATCAGTTTTCTTTTTAAGAAAAGACTGGACAGCCAACTATCTGAAATAGGGGTGTGATGGTGAACCTATGGCACCTCTGGCACGCAGCGCCCTCTCTGATGGTATGCGAGCCGTCATCCCAGTTCAGCTCTGCTCAGCATGCACGAGCACCTGCTGCCGGCCAGCTGGTCTTTGGGTCTTTGCCGTGCATGTGGGGAGGGCCGCTTGTACATCCGTGAGGGGGGAGCACGGGTACAG
Organism: Pantherophis guttatus; assembly: GCF_059756535.1. NCBI lineage: Eukaryota > Metazoa > Chordata > Lepidosauria > Squamata > Colubridae > Pantherophis > Pantherophis guttatus. Next base: position 120,593,988 of record NC_142067.1, on the reverse strand, counting down.
TGGGCATGCATGCATGCACAGAGGGCAGGGGCATGCGGGGGGCTGCAGGCACATGTGGGGGTGAGGAGCATGTGTGGGGCCCACTCATGCATTGCATTTTGGGGGTTTGGGCCAGTGGTGGGTTTCAAAAAAATTTACTACCTGCTTGGTGGGCGTGGCATGGCTTGGTGGGCATGGCTTGGTGGGTGTGGCAGGGGAAGGATACTGTAAAATCTCCATTCCCACCCCACTCCAGGGGAAGGATACTGTAAAATCTCCATTCCCTCCCCAATCCAGGGGAAGTTTACTGAAAAATCCCTCCCGATCAGCTGAGACTTGGGAGGCCCAGTGGTGGATTCCTCCCGGTTCGGCCCGGTTCGGCTGAGCCGGTAGCAGTGACGATATGATGTCACCAAACCAGTTCTCTTTGTTCGGGAACTGGGCCCTCCTACCCCTCCACACACACACACCCGCATTATTCTTACCATTTATTTGGCCCCACCCCCAATCTATTGCTGCCTCCCGAGTCCCAGCTGATCGGCTAGAAGGAAAAAAACTGTTTAAACTCTTGCTGCGGGGCTTCAAAGGGCCACCCTACAGCTGATCAGTGTTTAAAGGCAGTGTGGTGGTAGACCGGTGCCTCCAAAAACAAATGAGTAGACCGGTACAGCTCTGCAAGCAGTTAAAAGCCTGGTAGACCAGTACATCTGCTAAATCCTAAAGAATTGTCACATGACCATCAAGCCACGCCCACAAAATAAGCCACGCCCACAGAACCGATAGTAAAAAAATTTAGAACCCACCCCTGGTGGGGCCAATCAGAATTTTTACTACCGGTTCTCCGAACTACTCAAAATTTTCACTACCGGTTCTCCAGAACTGGTCAGAACCTGCCGAAACCCACCTCTGGTTTGGGCGCATGGAAGCATTCATGTGTAAACATGCACGCTTTGGGCATTCGGTCCAGAAATGTTTAGCCATCACTGGTATAGGATCTTCTTCTTGAGCAGAGGGTTAAACTAAAAGACTTCCAAAGCCCCATCCAGCTCTATTCTGATTGAATTAATTTTTAAAAAATTGCTCTATGAACCCTGGGGAAAAAAATGCTGTTACTTTAAATTTCCAAGGGACAGTGTTTTGATATCCCCCTTCTTGTAATATCATCTTCCAGACCTCAGAATGAAAAAAAAAAATATTGAGAAATGACATTAGAGCAGAGGAGAGCAGAGAAATTGAAGGAGACAATATCAGAAACTGAGTTCCCAGCTGCACGAGAAATGAAGGCAATTTGAACTAGGCCAAAGAATCATGCTTTGTAAAAGCAGCAGCTCAGGAAATTGCCCCCAAAAGGTCAGGAGAACACCTTATTTCCCTCTGATTTTTTTGGGGGGGAAAGGACTCTATTACCTAACTTTCCTCTTAATTTAAAATGTCCTTGAACTTCCTGGAAGTCTAGCAATTGATGCCTGGATATTAGGGTAGTTTGGATGTTGCCATAAGTATGATAATGGGGAAACTGAATTGGACTGAGTTTATTCAATGTGCTCCCAAGAATTGAATTCACCCCATAGACCAGGGATGGGTAACCTTTTCCGGACCGAGTGCCCAAAGCGTGCGCAAGAGTAAATGCATGCATGTGCACCTAAACCCCCATAATGCAATTTGTGCATGGCCCCGGGCATGCACCCCATGCATGCGCCCTTCCACAGGCCCTGCCCCCATGCATGCATGCCCCCCACCTCTTGCACATACCACACCCCCATGCATGCATGCCCCCACCCCCTGCACATGTGTGGCAGAGACCCAGGGGGGAGGCCCGTGCACATTCGCAGCAGACCTGAACTGGGGCGATGGCTCACGTTCCCACAGAGAGGGCGCTGCATGCCACCTGTGGCACGTGTGTCATAGGTTCGCCATCACAGCCACAGACTTACATAGACTTTTTTTATTTTTCAAAATATTTCTTTTTAACAAAACAGCCATAAAATGGATGATAAGCGAACTTTGGACGTTTAAGTGAATGGCTAAACGAGATAGAATAAAGAGAAAGCTAAGCATGTGGGAAACCTTGAAGTTAATTGCTTGGAAAGAAATGAGAGGAAAAATATTGGGATTTCTTTAAAATAGAAAAGTCCAAATATTAATTAATATACATATTAATTAATAAAAATATTATAAATATAAATATTAATTAATATTCTTAATTGTTAGTAGTACATAGCCCATACACATCTCCAGTGGTGGGATTCAAATAATGTAACAATTGGTTCTCTGCCCTAATGACCGGCTAGGTGGCCAGGGGATGTGACAGGCAGCACTTGGCCTCTTGCACCTCCCTGAGAGCAAAAACGGGGCACAGGGGGATGTACTGCCCCCCGCCCCCCATTTTGGACATAGTAGGTGTCAGCACTACAACCTGCATTTACTCTAGTGCTGATATAAGAAGGAGAAGGGGGGCAGCTGGCAAGAGGACGCTTGACTTCTCACCTACTTATTTTCCCGGAAGATAATATTCCCTAGGAGATGAGCTGGGAGGGGGAACATTCCTGGGAGCTGAAGTAGTAGATATGGGGAGAGTGATTTGGAAGAGGGCCAATGAGATGCAGAGAATTGGGGAACGGAAAGGGGTCAGGAAGTTAGTGTTGGCTACGCCACAATCGGGGACAGGTTGTCGTTCTTAATAAAATGAAAGATTTCTTCAAAGACTACTTGTTTGGAAATGCAATTTATTTTATTTGAGACGACATCGAAACCTGACAGTAGGCCTTCCTGCAGCCTCCTGCAAGTAAAAATGGGCCATGGGTGTGGGGGTACACCGCCCACCCCGTGCCCTGTTTTGGGCCTAGTAGACCGCCCTGCAGCCTCCTGGGAGCAAAAATGGGCCACGGGGGGCCTCACCGCACCCTCTGAGCCCTGTTTTGGGCCTAGTAGGCTACCCTGCAGCCTCCCGGGAGCAAAAATGGGACTCCTGGAAGGGGTGGGGAGAGGAGAGGCGGAGCCAGCCAGCAATTTAACAACTGGTTCGCCCAAGCCGGCCTGAACCGACTGAATCCACCACTGCACACCTCCCATACCCATACCCTTAAGAGAAATCTTGACTTCCCTGCTCTTCCTGTCTGTTTATTACAAAGACTAAATTTACATTTTAAATAGATACGGGAACAGTGAAATATTAGCAAAATTCTAACAAAAGAAAAGGAAAAAAAAATCAACCAGTGTTATACCCCACCTCCAGCTTAGAAAGATCTACATCTGAATTTGAAAAGCAAACAACCACTTTGCTTTTTAAAGCTGTCAGAATTTGGAAGTCGCTGGAATGTAGCAGTATTTCTTGTTCCCTAGCGGTACAACCAAATTGCCTGTATTATTTAAAAAAAAAAAAAGATAAAGCAAACTGAATTGCCTTAAAAAAAAACACACACACACAGTTTTATCTTCTTGCCCTAGTTCCAGAAATTTGCTACAGGAGTCAGGTTTCAGCAACAGAGTTTGCTAAGAATAACTCACAAGGTTTTTGTGTGCTGTTGCGGGGTGGGTGAGTTGTGTGTGAAAGAACATTTCCATTCAGGGCCTCTTTGGTCTTTTACAATTTGTGTGCAACACATTGCAATAAAGAACAGGAGCAAATAATCACATAAGTTGCACGCTCTCTTCATTGGCAGTGATCCCAGAAGATAATTTATGAGACAGGTTCTGCATACCTACACTAGATTCTAATTGGCACCGCCAGTAAGCTCAGAGTGCAGGCTCCAGAGTTCAATGAATTTTGACAAAAGATTTAAACTAGAGTACAATGAACAAATAACCAACGCATAACAACCAACAACAAGAGAACTAGAAATAAGGAACGTCCCATCCAACTGAATGTCTCCATTATCCACCTACAGCAAGCTTTGACTGAGAGTAGGACATTAAAATGTAAAGTGACAAACAAACAAAAAAACACTATTGTCTGAAATAATTCCTTACTAAAAAGTGGAAGGAACTTCTAGTAGTAAAACAGAAAACATTGTTGAGTAGAATGCTTTGGGAGATAGAAAGAATTTGACGTAGTCAAAAACGGGGACAATTTTTCATTGCAAACAAATATACAAAGCCTTCAATACCTGTTGTATTGTTTACTTATTTTTCCCCCTCCTTTTTATTGTTCCATTATGTTTGAGATCATATTAACTACAGGCCGGGCTATACTAGAACTACTTAAAGAAATTCTGTACCCAGCTAATCAAAATTCTCATCTAAAAAAAGATGAGTTTTGTTACCTGTATAATCATGCAAATTAAGCTAATTTGCATTTTTGCATGCTCGGTATCATGCATTGTGCAATTTTTACTATTTGAAGAATTCATTCTTGTCTGTAAACAGTATAAATGTTACCATTTTATCATCTAGAGGTGTAAAACTCTATTCTCTGGCTGCTAGAAATCTTAGAAATCTTATTTAACAACATGGTATATATTCCTTTCAAGTTAAAATCCGGATTTTAATGCCCTGGATTTCTTTCCTTTTTTTACTCCTTAGTCTATTTTTGAGCAGTGCATTTCTTGGTGGTTTCCCACCTAAAAGTTAATCAGCTCTGACACTCAGGTTCTGCCACTTGTTTGAAATCATTTCTTCATTTAAGATGGCAAAATAGAAGAAAACTAGTTGCAAAATTCCCTTGACTACTACTACTACTACTACTACTACTACTACTACTACTACTTCTTCTTCTTCTTCTTCTTCTTCTTCTTCTTCTTCTTCTTCTTCTTCTTCTTCTTCTTCTTCTTCTTCTTCTTCTTCTTCTTCTTCTTCTTCTTCTTCTTCTTCTCCTTCTTCTCCTTCTTCTTCCTCCTCCTCCTCCTCCTCCTCCCTTGAAAAGACTCCAGAAGAAAATATGGCCAGAGGCATTTTACAACTTTAAATACATGTTAATCATCCCCTGCTCCTATATCCATTACTTTATTGACATATTTCAACTATACTGCTGAAACTACTTTAAGCTCCATTATAATGGTAATTTGAAAATATTGACTTTGTTATGTCTTTGTGTCTTCCCGCTCACTAATACTTTAGAAGTCTTTAATTTATTTACTCTTTCTTTCTGAATCTCCTTTCTTTCTGGTCTTTAAAGAATTGTACTTCCACGCAGAAAACCAACTCAAAATAACAAGTTCCACAGAAATAAGAAAATCCCTGTCAGCCATTCTATGATTGGGAGTTTTAAGGAGAAGGAAGGAACAAGGAGTTCTACAGAAAAGTAGCTGATAATTACTTTAAAATTAAACATCAACACGTTGTCCAAATCAGTTAATTAGTAGTAGCAGCAGTACTTTCCTCTATAATGTCCTTAGGATAAGACTGTTAAAGAATATTTTACATAATATAATAAAGGGCCTGTGAACTGATAATAGAATAGAATAGAATAGAATAGAATAGAATAGAATAGAATAGAATAGAATAGAATAGAATAGAATAGAATAGAATAGAATTCTTTATTGGCCAAGTGTGATTGGACACACAAGGAATTTGTCTTTGGTGCATATGCTCTCAGTGTTCATAAAGAAAAATAAAATACATTCATCAAGAATCATAAGATACAACACTTAGTGATAGTCATAGGTTACTAATAAGCAATTAAATCATACTAGGAAACAAACAAAACAATATAAACCATAAAGATATAAGCAACATGGTTATAATTATAAGTGGGAGGAGATAGGTAACAGGAAAGATTAGAAGAATAATAGTAATACACTCTTAGTAATAATTTGACAGTGTTGTGGGAATTAGTTGTTAAGCAGAGTGATGGCATTTGGAGAAAAACTCTCCTTGTATCTAGTTGTTTTGGTGTGCAGTGCTCTATAGCATCGTTCTGAGGGTAGAAGTTGAAATAATTTATGTCCAGAATGTGAGGGGTCTGTAGATAATTTCACAGCCCTCTTTTTGACTTGTGCAGTATACTGGTCCTCAATGGGGGGCAGGTTGGTAGCAATTGTTTTTTCTGCAGTTCTAATTATCGTCTGAAGTCTGTGTCTGTCTTGTTGTCTGTCCAGAGCTCTGTTATCAGCTACAGAGGCCTTCAGGAAACCCTTCTTGGCTGCAGAAGAAATGGGCCAAAGAAGTTCCTGAAGGTCTCTGACAGTGAAAAGGAAGCTGGGTGCGACACGCACAAGTGAGGTGAGTCAATGGATGACATCCCCTCCAAAAATAAGGCCTGGTGCCTTTTTTAGTGGCAAAAAAAATATAAGACAGGGTCTTATTTTTGGGGAAACATGGTAGGTAGGTATTATGTACCATCAAGTTGGTGTTGACTAGTAGCAATCACATAAAGACATTTATTCCACGGCAATTTGTCCTTAATCTGGTCTTTCAAGTCTTCCAATTGTGCATCCATCACTTCTATATTTGAATCCAGACACCTTGCTGCTGGTTGTCTCCTTCTTCTTTCTCTCCTAATCTTACAACTTCTTCAGATAATTTGCATAATTTGTCTGAAGTAGGATAATTGAAGCCTGGTCATTTCTATCTCAGGTAAGAACTCTAGATTCATTTATTTGATGGTCCATGTATTTCTTTTCTTGGTTATTCATCATATTTTGTAATCCTTATTGAAGTTTTCAAATTAAAAATCCTATAGTCCATGATTATTGCCATATTGTCCAAGGCTCCCACATACAAGTTCTTCATACAAGATAGATTGACTATAAATACCTTAAAAGAGAATAACAGAGTTGGAAGGGACCTTGGAGGTCTTCTAGTCCAACCCCCTTTGACTCCATCTTCTATTTGGCAACACCGAGATATTGGAACTGCTATCATGTCACCCCTAATCCTTCTTTTCATTAAACTAGACATACCCAATTCCAACAACCATTCTTGATATGTTTTAGCTTCCAGTCCTCTAATCATCTTTGTTGCTCTTCTCTGCACTCTTTCTAGAGCATCTGTGGCCCATGGGCCAGATGCATCATGTGCTGGCCCCACCCCGTTTAGCAAAGAGGAAAAAAATCCCGATACATCATGTGATGCAGCTATGACAACGCACATTTGACATCCCTGTTTTAGAGTCTCAGCATCTTTTTTACATCATGGCAACCAAAACTGGATGCAATATTCCAAGTATGGCCTTACTAGGGCATTATAAAGTGGTATTAAGACCATGTGATCTTGATTCTATCCCACTGTTAATGCAGCCTAGAACTGTGTTGGCTTTTTTGGCAGCTGCAGCACGTGGCTGGCTCATATTTAAGTAATTGTCCACTAGGATTTCAAGATTCCTCTGTGTGTGTGTGTGTGTGTGTGTGTGTGTGTGTGTGTGTGTGTGATTTGGATAAATGATTTATCAATTCTAGCATTTGTTGTTATGGGAATAATCCGACCTTTAAAAATGTATCTAAATTGATCACTGCTTTCTTCTTTAAGGATTACCTTCCTCTTTGCTTCTCCATCACTTTGTCCATATTGATGTGTTCCTGAACTGAAAATCATTAAACCATCAATCATTTTTGCTTTTTCTCAAAGTTCGGCAAAAATGCAAGTTGCTTTTTAGATTTGAGTTATACCAAAATTTTCCATTTTTCTTTTGCTCATAAATACAATTGTGGGGAGGGCTCACACAGATGGAAAATAGCTTTTCCTTCAGGTAGAATCAAATATATTCCTTGTCTCAAAGCAAGATGAGAAAGGAAAAGGATTCCAATTAAGTGAGTGAGGTTTCCCTTGAAAATAAGATGTAAAGGGGGAAAAAAAAAGTCAACATACTTACTTTAACCTACAATCATCATTACAAAGAAAAATCTGAGGAATGATTCCTTACCTCTTCTTCTGTTTTACGTATTCCTATGTTACTTTTTGATAGGCTTACACTATTTACATTTTTTTCCCTTTTGTTTCTTATTGTTCATCATTACTCATGCCTTTTTTTCTTCCTCTTTTTATTTTTCTTTATAGCCTTTTTTTTGTGTGTGTGGTTGTGGAACTTGAATTTTTTTGTGGTTTCTAAATGGTTTCTAAACTTACAGTAAGTTAAAGTGCTGTTTGTGTACATATGTGAGGATGATCCTTTAGATTATGTGTCACACTTCCCTACTCAAGTAAACCTTGCACGATCGAATACGTTTTTGAAAATGTATCTGTAAAAGACAAATATCTTTCCCCCCCCTCCAAAATAAGACTAAACTTCAATTTCCAAAGCCCCAAGGAATGCTGTGGGAAATGCTATCACAGCGAAATATTTTGTTACAGGACGAAAATCAACACTTGCATCGAAGAGCCAAAACTATTCCATTGCATTGTTTGTATTGTGAGGAAGGAAACAATGAAATGTAATAAAATAAAAGGTTAGCGAAAGAAAGAAAGAAAGAAAGAAAGAAAGAAAGAAAGAAAGAAAGAAAGAAAGAAAGAAAGAAAGAAAGAAAGAAAGGAAGGAAGGAAGGAAGGAAGGAAGGAAGGAAGGAAGGAAGGAAGGAAGGAAGAAAAAGAAAAAGAAAAAGAAAAAGAAAGTAGACAGATTGGACCCTTTGGTGAATTTCTAGTTAAATCAACATAACTATATATGCATCTTAACCTGTACCAACATTTACTTTTGGATCTGTCTCTTCTGACACATATCTACAAGGTCACCAGAGGAAAGAGAGTGAATTGTAAAATTCTTCTGAAATTAGAGAGGGATCTTGGAGTCCTAGTGGACAATCACTTAAATATGAGCCAGCCGTGTGCAGCAGCTGCCAAAAAAGTCAACACAGTTCTAGGCTGCATAAACAGAGGGAGAGAATCAAGATCACGTGAAGTGTTAATAACACTTTATAATGCCTTGGTAGGGCCACACTTGGAATACTGCATTCAGTTTTGGTCGCCACGATGTAAAAAGATGTTGAGACTATAGAAAGAGTGCAGAGGAGAACAACAGAGATGATTAGGGGACTGGAGGCTAAAACATATGAAGAACGGTTTCAGGAACTGGGTATGTCTAGTTTAATGAAAAGAAGGACTAGGGGAGACATGATAGCAGTCTTCCAATATCTCAGGGGCTGCCACAAAGAAGAGGGAGTCAAGCTATTCTCCACAGCACCTGAGGGTAGGACAAGAAGCAATGGGTGGAAACTAATCAAGGAGAGAAGCAACTCAGAATTAAGGAGAAATCTCCTGACAGTTAGAACAAATAATCAGTGGAACAACTTGCCTCCGGAAGTTGCGAGTGCTCCAACACTGGAAGTTCTTACGAAGATGTTGGATAACCATTTGTCTGAAGTGGTGTAGCTTTTCCTGCCTAAGCAGGGGGTTGGACTAGAGACCTCCAAGGTCCCTTCCAACTCTGTTATTCTATTCTGTTCTAGATATCCATACAACTCATGCGTTGTGACTTACTCCAAGAGCCATTTCCATACAACCAACCATCTAACTGCAAAGCTGACATAGCTGGCCATTTTTTTGCAGGGGAGAGGGGGATTGATTCTTACCATTGCCAGTCTGTTATTTTTCTACAATCAGTTTGATGTAGAATTAGGGGCAAGTCCTACATAGGAATTTAATATACTGCTATATTTTAATGCATTTAGTCAAGACTTTCCAATAATGGCCATGACTTTTCAATAATGCTTACTCAAAAATATGTTAGATGACATTCATCTACTACCCATTTTAATGCATTCTAATAAAAATTAACTAATGAAAAGGCAATTCATCACCCTTCTGATTACCTTAATGCTAGCACAGCATAGTTAATTATCTATTCCTTCACTTTCCTTTTTAAACCTCTATTTTAGTGTGGAAAAAATGATTTGTTGAAACGTAAGTGCAAACAAAGCAAAGATTTTGTCCATGGAATATTAGCAGGTTGTTGAAAACCTTCTCAATTATTTAGTAGATTAATGTTAGCAGGTTTACAAATTCACTTTTTTCCACAATACACTATAGTCATTGTTAAAAAATATATATGCTACACCGTAAAGAAATGAATACAGAAAACACCTATATTTGTTTAGTTATTTGCTGATTTTACCAAAAAAGTTAAATAATAGGCATTGAATTGATAACGTAAGGAACTGTAATGCTTTAAAAACACTGGAATTTTTTTTCACATTAAATTTAAATCAGCAAATTTGTTTTTTTTTTTTAAAAAAAATTGATTGTTGTATGCTGCACAGGTCACTTTTAGTGAGATGCAGTGGTGAAATGTAAAATTTGTTACTACCAGTTCTGTGAGCGTGGCTTGGTGATGGGGTGGTAATATGACTGAGTGGGCATGGCCAACTTTTTTTTTTTTTACTTTTAAAACCATTTTTTCTACAACCTCTTCAGATGAAGAGGTTGTAGAAAAAATGCTTTTAAAAGCCTCTGACGATCCCAGCTGACTTTTCTTTTAAAAACATTTTTTCTATAACCTCTTCGGCCAAAGAGGTTGTAAAAAAAATGCTTTTAAAAGCCTCTGACGATCCCAGCTGACTTTTCTTTTAAAAACATTTTTTCTATAACCTCTTCGGCCAAAGAGGTTGTAAAAAAAAATGCTTTTAAAAGCCGCTGATTATCCCAGTTGAGCCGCACGATCATCAGAGGCTTTTTAAAAAAAAACTTTTAAAAGCATTTTTTTCGGCCAAATAGGTTGTAGAAAAAATGCTTTTAAAAATAAAAAAAAGCCTCTTATGATTGTGCGGCTCAGCTGGGCAATGGGGGGGGCAGGGATTTTTGCTACCGGTTCTCCGAACCACCCATCTCCATCGCTACCGGATCGGGTGATCTGGTCCGAACCGGGAGCATTTCACCCCTGGTGAGATGAATAGTATATAAACATGATTAATAAATAAATAAATATTGGGAGTAGCGCTTAACAGATGTCATATACTGAATTTCATATTGATCTTCTAGAGAAATAACTGGGAAGGACTAGAATTTACACAGACACAATATCATTTTGTTAGACTGATAGTAACAAACCAGTTTCTTAGGAATATAATGAATGCTAATGGAATTGGGAAACCGTAGTGGAATAGAAAGCGAGTTCATAAAATTAATACAATTGTTCTTTCATTTACTAACAGTTGTCAAATATTTGGTTTAATCATACCCTTGTTGGGGCACTTGAACAAAGAAGATATTCATATCTTTAATAAATCCTGTTATGGTTTTGGTCTGAAGGAGGTAATTAGCAGTAAAACAATTAAATATTATTTATAACCTCCGTTGAATAATGTCAGTTGTCGTATCGCCTATGAACAGCTCATGTGATATGTTCTACCTTATTTGCCCTAATAAAAACGCCTCTTTTTTTCAACTCGGCCCGTGTTCCCTTTACTTTTCCCTGAACAAAACAGGCATTAATATTCATTACCTAACACATACTAATAAGAGTGCTAATACATGAATATTTATAAGCGTGGGTTGTGGGAAACTGTTAGAAAGCATTATCCAACCAATTCTGAGGAAGGCTTTTGAGACAGTGAGAGACAGGGAGGGAAAATGCAAGAACCAATCTTATAATTTAAAGATCAGCAATGGCTAGTTAGTCTGAAAAGGGTTCCAGGAAAATCTAAGTAGTTAGTTTAAAGTCTATTCCAGGTAAATTTCTGGAAAACACTATCAAGAGAAAACAAAACGGACAGAATACACACACACACACACACACACACACCATATTTTTCAGAGTATAAGATGCACCAGAGTATAAGACGCATCTACCTTTTTTGGTGACGAAAGGAAGAAAATTTCCCTCTGCCTCTGACCAATTTTGCCTCGTTGCATCAAACAGCAAACAGGCTGCTTTACTTTCATTTTCGTTTTCAGCATAGCTTAATTAACACAAGGGAAAAAAAGATCTGCTCCAGCACTTTACCTCTTTGCAGCAAGCAGCAGAGCCCTGCACAAAAGAGCTGAGATCAAAACAGCTGAGAGTCGGGAGGCCAATCCAACCAACATGTGCTAATTAGGCTGGGCTGAAGCTGAAAGGAGCTGTTTTTTCTTGCTGTTTGCTTGCAAGGAGGTAACTGCTATGAGGCAGAGGCCAAAGAGTGGGGGTCAGTGGGTGGGTGGGTGGGGCTACATTTGGTGTATAAGATGCACCTAATTTTTTTTTTTAATTTGATTTATATGCCGCCCTTCTCCGGAGACTCAGGGCGGCTTACAATGCGCTAAGCAATAGCCTTCATTCTTTTGTATATTTTATACAAAGTCAGCTTATTGCCCCCACAACTGGGTCCTCAATTTACCTACCTTAGAAAGGATGGAAGGCTGAGTCAACCTTGAGCCTTGGCGAGATTCGAACCTGCAGTAATTGTAGGCAGCTGTTCTTAATAACAGGGTGCTTTCGTTCTTATTTTAAATTTTTAAATTAAAAATTAAAAATTTAAATTTTTACCCCCTTTTGGGGGGGGGGGACAGGTGCGTCTTATATTCCAAAAAAATATGGTGTATGTGTGTGTGTGTGTGTATACATATATACATATATACATACACATACAGGGACATGGTGGCTCAGTGGCTAAGACAACTTGTCAATCAAAAGGTCGGCAGTTCAGCAGCTCGAATCCCTAGTGCCGCATAATGGGGTGAGCTCATGTTACTTGTCCCAGCTTCTGCCAACCTAGCAGTTCTGCCAACCTAGCAGTAGTAAAAAATACAAGTAGAAAAATAGGGAAGGTAAATGCATTCTGTGCGCCTTTGGCGTTTAGTCATGGTGGCCACATAACCACGGAGATGTCTTCGGACAGCGCTGGCTCTTCAGGTTTGAAACCGAGATGAGCACCGCCTCCTAGAGTCGGGAACAACTAGCACATATGTGCGAGGGGAACCTTTACCTTATATATACCCCACATGCTGGGGTAGACCAGGTGCCTCAATAGAAAAACACTTAATATATATACATATATACATATGTATATACGTACGTATATATGTATGTATGTATACAAATATTTGTATATACAGATATGCATATATGCATATATACACACACACACATATATTCTCTATATAGACAGAATATATATTCTCTCTCTCTATATGTGTGTGTGTGTGTGTGTGTGTGTGTGTACAGTTAATATTTCGGGTTTCTTCCCGTGTAATTGTGAACATATCCCTAAAAGGGTAGAAGCGACGTTTCGACAGAATCTCATCTGCCATCATCAGGCTTACATAATTACAGATGAGATTCTGTCGAAACGTCGCTTCTACCCTTTTAGGGATATGTTCATAATTACACGGGAAGAAACCCGAAATATTAACTGTACACACATATATACCCGTGAAAACTTACACACACACACACACACACACACACACAGCCTACAAAAAAGGCTGCGAAGCCAAAGCTCATTCTTCTATATTGAACATTTACAATGGAAAAAGCAAGATAGGAATACAGATAATGTATCTTTTAAAAGTGCATTGTAATTATGTATTTTACTATCACCCTCAACAATTCTACTCCTGATTGTATTACTTGGACTTCTGAACTAAAATAAAACGTTCTCAATCTGAGTTAGATGTGTTAGTCGAAAACATATTGAATAAATATTTGGAGTGTGACCCTGTTGTGTGTATGCTAATATTTGTACTAACATTTGAATTCCATTAAAACTATACTTAACTAAGAACTTTGTTGGGGGGGAAAAACCAGAAATCCCTATTTTAGTCTTGCAAATTTAATAATCTAGCAATCTAGTTTTGATCGGCAATTGTAACCTCAGTTGTTAATTTAACTTTAATTCACACCATTTATTTTAATTATCTGTGTTCATTTGTATTGCCATTCTAAGCATTTTCACTGTTAACATGGTGTTTTAACATTATTAAAATTTGAATTTCAATCATAAGTTTTCCTATAATGTAACATGGATTCTAGATGGGAGTCACTATCCAAGACGGATAAGAATGAAAAATTTTCTGGGTCTGCTTCACTAAATGTGTATTCATGCCCATGCATAATTAAAACCATGTATTCCTTAGTGAAATAAAACTCTATTTTACAGCTTCTGAATGTGCAAACATATAATCTAAAATCAACCTTTTTTCAGCTTGTCACAGGAGTTTCCAACCCTAATTTACTGATTTTTTAATGCAGTTAAGTTAGATAGCAGCTGGAAGACTTCTAGGATAAATGAAATAGAGAATCTAACCAAAACTAAATAATACATTTCAGAGTCTTTTGAGATTATAAAATCAGCTGTTCCATCAGAAATGCTAGATTATTTCTATAGCTTTTCACCATCTCTTTCAAGATATATATCCATAAGAATTTGGCATACGTTAACTTTCCCGAACTGATCCCGGAGGATTTGGGATCTCAGTGCCCATAATTCCCAACCAGTATGGAATTCTCAGAGCTGTGCCTGAAGAATCTTCTTTTGGAGAAGACTGCCTGACCTGGAGGCCTGTGTTTTATGGGAAGGATCTTCAAAACATTGCTAAAAATTATGCATATTTTATGAAATCACATCAATGACTATTGGCTTTTTTCCCCACTTACAAGTAACCATAGCAGAAACTCATAATCCCATGACATTTTCATCTCATTGTCCTCATCTAATTAGAAAAATAAAATTGTGGGTTTTTTCCCCCCTTGAAAGGAAGTACATTATGATCAATGACCCCAAATCCACAAACAGACCACAGAATGAATGCTAAACACAAGTGGAGATAAAAACAGATATACCAATGAAAAGATAATGCTAGGAAATCTCAAATCACATGGGTCCAAAAAGGATCTTTACCTTAGTCAGATCAGCCTGCAGAGAATTTAGACAAGACAATATGTATGTAGCAAAGTTAGAAGGATTGACCATGAAAAGACAGCTCATGTCCAGATTCAAAAGAGTTGAGTCTATATATGCTTGTATCCTTACAATTTATATTGACTGTTTTCTAATATGATTTGATCCAGTGGTGGGCTCCTCCTGGTTCGGCCCGGTTCGCGAGAGCCAGTAGCGGTGACAATATGATGTCACTGAACCTGATCTCTGTCTTCGGGAGCTGGGCCCTCCCACCCGCCCCTGCGTTATTCTGACCTTATATGTCTGCTTTTTTCGCCCAGCTGAGAGGTGCGGCAGAGCGGATTGCCGCACCTCAGCTGGGCAGATTCGCAATGCGCTTGCGCAAAGCGCAAGTTTGGTGTACCTGCGAGCGAACCGAACAGGCACGCGGCGATCACGCACAAAGCACGCGACCGAAGAAGCGATTGCGCGCAAAGCGCGCACACAAAGAGAACCAGTAGTAAAGCCGGTTAGAACCCACCCCTGATTTGATCGCTTATTTGTACCCTATGACTATCATTAAGTATTGTACCTTATGATTCTTGACGAATGTATCTTGTCTTTTTATGTACACTGAGAGCTTATGCACCAAGACAAATTCCTTATGTGTCCAATCACACTTGGCCAATAAAAATTCTATTCTATTCTATTCTATTCTATTCTATTCTATTCTATTCTATTCTATTCTATTCCATTCCATTCCATTCCATTCCATTCCACGCCACGCCACGCCACGCCACGCCACGCCACGCCACGCCACGCTACGCTATGCTATATACAAGATGGCTTAGACCAGGGCTGTCATACTCCCGGCCCATGGGCCGGATGCGTGACGTGCTGGCCATGCCCACGGCCGGTTTAGTAAAGGGGAAAAAAATCCTGATACGTCACGTGATGTTACTGTGACGACAGGAGTTTGACACCCCTGGTTTAGACAGAGTCATAAAAATGTGTTATCTTGCCTTCTGCTGATGGAAGATACAAACTGGTTTGCAACAATTAGAAATGCAATATAAGTTTTAAGCCCGGTTGTGATGCCTACCATTGACAAATTACTCTAGTTTTGGTAAATGCTGACACTGTTGAAAAAGAAAAATAGTAGCATTCATTTCACAGTGACAGTGTTTTGACAGAATATTTTCTCCTGTTCTGCTAAATAGATTAAGTGTAGGTAAATCTGACTGGTAAATTATTTCTCCTTTTTCTGACCTTTCCCACTATTTTCAACTTCGGTTGCAACTGTTTTTCAACTTCTGTTTCGCTGTTATGAAACGCAAAAATGAATTCTCTGAACCAACACTGTCATCACAGCAAAAATATTTGGGGAAATAAATGTTTTTATATTTCCAACCCTGTGTGAGACATTCGCTAGCTGATCTCACTCTGTCTATCTGCTGACACTGACAACGCTTTACATGTGATTAAAATCGGATGAAAGCATCCTATGCATATCAATATAAAGCAAAGCCTTATAAATAAAACAAAAGCTCCACCAAGAGTCTAAAATGGTAAGGAAAAGACCTGTTAACAAAAGGGAGCTGATTAAGATTTATTGGAGTGAAGTCTCTGAGCTACAGAAAAAAATATTCAAGTGAAACGCCGAAGATGCATAAAGCAAGGGAAGTCGAGGATTGTAGATTGTTTTCAGGCAGAAGTTTTGTTCAGTGAGATCCTTTTTGCATAAATGAAATGGAAAATAAATATACAGCAGGAGAAGCTCTGGGACTCCACTAATATGTAATAACATCAGAGAAAACTGTACTTGTGATATTATAAATGAGATGTTGTGTACAGGTAGTCATCGACTTACTGTCAAGGTTAAACTGATTTGAAACGTTTAAGTCTTATCGCTATTCAACTTGTCAAAGAACTGGGGCAGAAGGAAAGGGAGAAAGAATGCAGATGTGCCAGATACAGACCGTGAGAGCCAAGGCCACTGATGCAGGTGTCCGACGGAAAAGTGAACAGTCCTCAAAACAAAAGTACAATTCATAATTGGACAATGTGACCAACCAAGGGTGGGGAGAAAGAGAAGCTATTGTTTAACTATATATGCACTGCGTGGGAAAATGCATATTTTGATTCAGAGTTGGTTTTGATTCTTCAGTATCAAAATGGTGTCTCCTATAAAGTATTGCTTTTGGGATTTCAAAGTTCCTCAGACTGTTCATTTAGTGACTGTTTGAAGTTATAACCACCCTGAAAAAAGTGACTTACGACCATTTTTCACACTTACGACATATAAGGAACAGCTCTAATGATTTTAATTTTCAGATTTTTGATCCAGTGTAATTTCATCGTTCAGACCATTCAATAACATTATATTAATTTGTTGGGTTTTTTTATTATATTATTTTCATGTATTTCATTGTATTTTGTAGTTCTATACCTATTGGCAGATTATATTCATTTTATTAATTACATTAATTCAGGGGTGAAATGCTCTGAAGTCTGCTACCGGTTCACTTCACTACCGGTTTGCTGCATACATGCCTGCGCGGTGCACACCAAATGCATGCTTTGCATGCAGATGCACCACAGGCGCTTCTGCACAGCGCTGAAAAAGGAAGATTAAGAAGCCTTTTCAAAGGTAAGTAGAACAGTGGGGGAGGGGACAGCTGTGCCGCACGATTATAAATCGTGTGGCACAGCTGATCGTTGGAAATACCGATTAGTCCGGACCAGTAGCATTTTTTTACTACCAATTCATCTGAACCAATAGCTTTTATTATTACCGGTTTGGGCAAACCGGCAGAACCAGTAGCATTTCACCCCTGCATTAATCCCATCTATCTGCCCTTACAATAATGCAAAAGTTAGAATATTCAATACCAATACTTACAGACTGTTACAGATCAAACTACACCCAACACACAATGCACAAACTCTGGTTGAAATTTATAGCTTTTACATATACCTTTTTTGGCTTGTGAATGAGATTTCACAGAACCAGGGCTGTAGAACAACTTAGTTTATGTAGGTAAAACCTGGCTAGAAAGAATATGCACATAAAAGCCTACGAAAAAGAAAAAGACACATTGTACCTTTACAGGGAGGATATCTGAGAAGTGGGTGTGGCTCACTGATGATGCCTTAAAAGGCAGAAATAGCTATCTGAGTCTCCCAGAGAGCAACACAGAGTTGCAGTTTGTCAGCAGAAAAAAGGCCCAGAAACTTGTGAATGAGATTTCACAGAACCAGGGCTGTAGAACAACTTAGTTTACGTAGATAAAACCTGGCTAGAAAGAATATGCACATAAAAGCCTACGAAAAAGAAACACACACACACACACACACACACACACACACACACGTGTGTGTGTGTGTGTGTGTGTATATATATATGTGTATATATGTGTGTGTGTGTGTGTGTGTGTGTGTGTATTTTTCTTCTAGCCAGGTTTTCCCTACGTAACCAAGGACACATAAACCCTACGAAGAAGTAAGAAAATTTATATATATATATATATATGATCATGGCTGCATAAATTGCTAAGCTTAAGGGTTAGAAGGCACAATTAATTATATATTAAAAGTTTTTTTCTGCCTTGCTGTATCCCTTCAACAAGAAAGTACTATCACACCCAAAGAGATATATAACTTCATGACTAAGCCGGTTTGTGCTCTCAAGTCTTTTAAGTGTAAAGACAAACAGCAAGTGAACAAAACAGAACTTTTGCAATATGGAAAAAAAAAATCAATAGCAACATCAAAAAAACACCCTCCTTTCAATTGCTTCTAGCTCTTAAAACCCTGAGTTTTAAATTTTGAGTACTAGCACAGTGTGGAAGCAATGTTTTCACTGGGTGAGCTACTTTAAGCTGTGTTGACAGCCAGCAATAGCCAGCAAATGTCCACCTGTGAATATTCATCAGAGAAAGTTCTCTGCCTAACCATACAAGCAGCAACGATTTCTCACGGCCTCTTGATCAAAGATGTTGAAACTCTAGAAAGAGTGCAGAGAAGAACAACAAAGATGATTAGAGGACTGGATCAGAAGTGGGTTTCAGCAGGTTTTGACCAGTTCTGGAGAACCGGTAGCGGAAATTTTGAGTAGTTCAGAGAACCAGTAGTAAAAATTCTGACTGGCCCTGCCCCCATATATTCTCTGCCTCCCAAGTCCCAGCTGATCGGGAGGGATTTTGCAGTAACCTTCCCCTGGATTGGGGAGGGAATGGAGATATTACAGTATCCTTCCCTGCCACGCTCGCCAAGCCATGCCATGCCCACCAAGCTACACCCACATGTTCACCCTCCCCTTGTTATAAACATGACATATTTCTAGTAGGACAACCAGATTCTGTAACAGCTTTGTTCCCTATACCATCCATCTGGGAAACTTGCAAGATTCATTTTTCTCGCCCCTGTACATGTATACATCCAAACTAGACTGTGTTGCTTCTCTGTGTCATATAATATATGTGGGTACATGCATATTTATTTATTTATTTATTTATTTATTTATTTATTTATTTATTTATTTATTTATTTATTTATTTTTATTCTGTCATGTTTATGTAGTGTACAGTATATTGGAGGTGGTGACCCTTTGAGAGCTGTATGCAACAAAATGTCATTTTAATGTATGCTAATTAGTGTACATTCAAAGTGACAATAAAGTTATTCTATTCTATTCTATTCTATTCTATTCTATTCTATTCTATTCTATTCTACTCTACTCTACTCTACTCTACTCTACTCTACTCTACTCTACTGTTCTGTACTCTCCTCTATTCTATTCTATTCTATTCTATTCTATTCTATTCTATTCTATTCTATTCTATTCTATTCTAAATGTTTTCATTCATAACTGCAGTAGTCACAATCAATTTACAGCAAGGTAACACAAAGCTACCACCAATGCAGTAAAACCAACAAATCAAATGAAGTCAAATATCCTTAACTACCGTCAGAGACCAGTATAAAAAAAGTAGGGTAAAAAAAAAATTTAAAAGCATAAAACATACAGCAGAATAAAATTACATATCAAAAGCCTTAAAAATGTATAAGAACAAAATTCTAACAGGAATCTAAAAAGAATCTAAAAGAAAGGAGGGGAAGGGAAGGGAAGGGAGGAGCCGAAGAGCAATACAGCTGAAGACCAAGGCCAAGATGGAATAAAATTTCATTAATTCAACAAAGTGATCAGAGATAAATGTACTCTTAAAATTTATTTAGTGAATTTACATGGCTGCCCAGTCACTCTCAGTGACTCTTGGCAGCTTACAACAGAACCCTATATAGTTTTCTTCCTAGTGTTTTGGTTAAAAATATTTCTATTTTAAAAAAAAAACACTCCTGGGATTTCATTCAGTTGCATTGTGTTTAATTGCACAAAATTAAAGTATGTACTGCATTGGGAGTTCTGTCGCCTTAATCTAGTTAATTTACTAGCTATAAGGTCTCACCAGAGAAAAGGAATTGGATTTATTTAAAAAAAAATTGGGAAAGACCAAAGAGCATTTTGACATATATGCAGAATGGCTGGTCACCTTTTCATGGGACAATGAAAGGTTAATTCTAACTATATACTATTTGTGCAACCCAGAGAAATCAATAGCCAGAGAGATTTGCAACACATTCTCCATGGAAGTGTAGCAACGCGATGTTTAATTCCATCAGTGTGAACCAAACTGAACTTCAAAGGCTGGGAGACATTCTGAATAAATTGCATATAATTGCACTATAAGACACACTTTTTTGTCTTCCAAAAGGGGGCAAAAATGTCTGTGATCGTCTTATAGACTGAATATTGCTGAAGCCACACCCACCCACCAGCCATTTTTTGGCCTCCGCACACCCCAGTTTCGGGCCTTTTTTCTGCCTTTTTCAGGCCTTTTTTCAGCCCGTTTTTGAGGCACTTTTTGGCCCTATTTGAGGCTTTCTTTGGCCTGTTTTTGAGGCTTTTTTCGGTCCTTTTCCATCCTTTTTCTAGCCCATTTTTGAGACTTTTTTCAGCTTATTTTTGAGGGGTTTTTTGGCCCATTTTTGGAGCTTTTTTCACCCCGTTTTTGAGGCTTTTTTGGTCCATTTTCTAGGCTTTTTTCAACCCATTTTTTTTCTGAAAAAATGGGCCAAAAAGCCTTGAAAACAGGCCAAAAAAATTCTCAAAAATGGGATGATAAAAGGCTGGAAAAGGGCCAAAAAAGAGGTCAAAAAAAGGGCTGAGAATGGGGCGCGCAGAGGCCAATCCTTTTTTGTTGTTGTTGTTTTCCTCTTTTAAATTTAGGTGCATCTTATATTCTGAAAAAAACGGTAACTCTTTCATAAAACACTTTCTCCACATGCATGCCACATACATACAGGGAAAAGTGAAAATCCTAATTCAAAGCATTATTTGTTTAGTTGTCAAATTTCTAGGACACCCAACTCAGTAGCTGTAATTTGTTTTAAGGGTTTCTTCTGAGGGCCATGAGCATCTTCTGCGAAGGATACGAACTGTCGGCATCAATCAGAGATGGAAGAAACCATCATTTGTTATTGTAAATAAACGTGAATGGCATAATGCATAATTTCCGAAGATGGGCCTAAAACAATTTACTGCTATTCTCTGGGCGTTAGGTTACATCATCATTTTTTTTTCTCCCTATAGTACCTTACAATACATTACTTTCAGTGGTGGGATTAAAATAATTTAACAACCGGTTCTCTGCCCTAATAACTGGCTGGGTGGGCGTGGCCATGGTGGGCGTAGCCAGGGTGTGTGACAGACAGCATTCAGCCTCTTGTACCCCCCTGGAAGCAAAAATGGGCCTCGGGGGGAGCAAAAATGGGCCACAGGGGCGCCGCACCCCCTATGCCCCGTTTTGGGCCTAGTAGGCCTTCCTGAAGCCTCCTGGGAATGAAAACAGGCCGTGGGGGACGCACCGCACCCCCATGCCCTGTTTTGGGCCTAGTAGGCCTTCCTGAAGCCTCCTGGGAGTGAAGCCTCCTAGGAATGAAAACAGGCCGTGGGGGGGGGGGGCACACCGCACCCCCCATGCCCTGTTTTGGGCCTAGTACGCCTCCCTGAAGCCTCCTGGGAATAAAAACAGGCCGTGGGGGACGCACTGCACCTCCATGCATACTAGGCCCATGTTTTGAGCCTAGTAGGCCTCCCTGAAGCCTCCTGGGAGTGAAGCCTCCTAGGAATGAAAACAGGCCATGGGGGGGGCGCACCGCACCCCTCATGCCCCGTTTTGGGCCTAGTAGGCCTCCCTGAAGCCTCCTAGGAATGAAAACAGGCCGTGGGGGGGGCGCACCGCACCCCTCATGCCCCGTTTTGGGCCTAGTAGGCCTCCCTGAAGCCTCCTAGGAATGAAAACAGGCCGTGGGGGGGGGCACCACACACCCCCATGTCCTGTTTTGGGCCTAGTAGGCCTCCCTGAAGCCTCCTGGGAGTGAAAACGGGCCACGGGGGTGCACCACACTCCCTCACACCCCATTTTGGGCCTAGTAGGCCTCTCTGAAGCCTCCTGGGAGCAGAAATGGGCTGCGGGGAGGTACCCAACCCCACTGCACCCCATTTTGGGCCTAGGAGGCCTCCCTGCACTTACCTGGGAACCAAAATGGGGCATGTGAGGACTCCTGGAAAGGGCGAGGAGGGGACGGGTTGGGCCACCCAGCAAGTTAACTACCGGTTCAACCGAACTGGCCCGAACTGCTTGAAT
The DNA here is from genome assembly GCF_059756535.1 of Pantherophis guttatus. NCBI lineage: Eukaryota > Metazoa > Chordata > Lepidosauria > Squamata > Colubridae > Pantherophis > Pantherophis guttatus. The sequence goes on along the minus strand of NC_142067.1, from coordinate 120,571,637 downwards.
CCCACCACTGACTACCTTCCCATTTATCTACCCATTCAGTCCCTCTCCCTCCAGAATCCAAAAATCAATATAACAGCTCTGCCAACAATGTTTCCATCATCATAAGTAAGACCACACTTGGAATATTGCATCCCGGTTTGTTTGCCATGATATAAAAAATGATATTTAGACTCTAGAAAGAGTGCATTGAAGAGCAATAAAGATGATTAGTGGTCTGGAGGCTAAAACATATAAAGAATAGTTGCAGGAATTGGGTATGTCTAGTTTAATGAAAAGAAGGACTAGGGGTGACATGATAGCAGTGTTCCAATATCTCAGGGGTTGCCACAAAAAAAAGGGGGTCAACCTATATTCCAAAGCACTAGAAGTCAGGAAAAGAAGCAATGGATGGAAACTCATCAAGGAGAGAACTTTCAACTAACTAAGAACAATTCATCAGTGGAATGGCTTGCTCCAGAAGTCCTCCATCACTGGATGTTTTTAAGAAGAAATTGGATAACCCCTTATCTGAAATCTTGTGTGAGTGGGGTGGAGGTTTGGACTAGAAAACCTCCAAGGTCCCTTTCAACTGTTATTCTGTTATCTGCATCAATGTTTTTTCACCGCATTTTATTTGACGGTTTGTTTATTAATGTTTTAGCCTGGAGTGTGGCCATTCCAAATTACTGTATTTTTCAGAGTATAAGACGCACCGGAGTTTAAGACGCCCCTACCTTTTTTGGTGAGGAAAAGAAGAAAAAGAAATCTCCCTCTGCCTCTGAGCAATTTTGCCTCGTTGCAGTAAACAGCAAACAGCCTGCTTTACTTTCATTTTCGTTTTCAGCATAGCTTGATTAGCACAAGGGAAAAAAAAATCTGCTCCAGCAATGTACCTCTTTGTAGCAAGCAGCAGAGCCCTGCGCAAAACAGCTGAGAGCAAATCAGCTGAGAATCGGGAGGCTGATCCAATCAACTTGTGCTAATTAGGCTGTGCTGAAGCTGAAAGAAGCTGTTTTTTCTTGCTGTTTGCTTGCAAGGAGGTAACTGCTGCGAGGCAGAGGCCAAAGGGTGGGGGCCAGTGGGTGGGTGGGTGGGGCTACATTTGGTGTATAAAACACACCTAAATTTTTACCCCCTTTTATGGGGGAAAAAGGTGCATGTTATACTCCAAAAAATACGGTACATAATCAGAAAGAAAGAAAGAAGTGTGAAGAAGTTCTGGCTACTTGACAGAATTGATTTGAGCTAGGTCTGTGAATCTTGAGTTAATCTTGAGTTAATCTTGACTAAGTTTATCCTAAAGATATAGATAGTCTTTATCCTAAAGACTAAAGATATTCTCTGCCTCCCAAGTCCCAGCTGATTGGGAGGAAATGGAGATTTTGCAGTAACCTTCCCCTGGAGTGGGGAGGGAATGGATATTTTACAGTATGTTTCCCTGGAGTGGGGAGGGAATGGAGATTTTACAGTATCCTTATCCTGGAGTGGAGAGGGAATGGAGATTTTACAGTATCCTTCCCCTGCCACACCCACCAAGCCACACCCACCAAGCCATGTCACTCCCACCAAGCCACGCCCACAGAACCGGTAGTAAAAAAATTTGAATCCCACCACTGAAACACACAGATACTGTATATGTTCTTCAGGATGATCTGTCCCCAGTTGGCTCCTCCATTCTAATGGTAAAATCTTTAGGGTTTCCATTGGTACAATCTTCAAATAACTGCTCTAGTTGAATCCATCTGTGTTATGGATGGACTATGGGTCATCTCTTTATTGTTTCATTATAATTTTTCCAGATTCTGCTTCACTGATTGTATTTTTCATTGATGTAAAATTTCAATGAAGTACCCATTGATTGATTGATTGATTCATTCATTCATTCATTCATTCATTCATTCATTCATTCATTCATTCATTCATGGTGATTGTAGTAGAGTATTGCTTTTTTTCCCCCAGGTTCTTCGTTTCTACCTTTCAGCTTATAGCTATGGAATCCTGCAGTAATCCTGTTTCTGAATACTAAGCTGATTTTGTCCTGCTTAGCTTCCTAAATCTAGAAAATTTAATTTGACTTTGGAATGTCAAGCTTTCAATTTATTCCATCAATTCTGATCCAGCAATAAAGGTTTTTATTTCCTCCCTACCCTCCGTGCTATTTTTACTGTTCACTTTCAAGTATTTTAGCTGTGTTACATACCTCAGCTTCTGTTGGGTTAAAGCAAACTAATTATCCCAACTACTTCAGGTTTCTTTGGTTGCTAATTAAGACAGCCATTTGGCACCCTTAATATTAGATTGTCACAAGTAAAGGTATAATATGCTTCATCTGCTTGAAATCTCATTTATCATCTGTGGTTTGATGATGCACAACAACAGGAAGTATGGGAAGTTAACTGAGAAGGTTTATTCCTCACCGGAATATTTTTTTTTGAGATGTTTTACAGGATTCTATGAAGCTAAACTGGCCAATTCAGACAAGCTGAAACTGGGTTCAAAGAAGCTGGGATGATCAGGGAAGTAAAAGCTAACATTATGAAAACAGATAGAAGGATCTAAAAATGCTTAACTTTGAAAAAAAAAATCAAAATTAATATGACAGCACTTTAAAAAGTACCAGATATCAAGTGCCAGGGAAATCAGAAGATCCAGGCAGTTCAAATGGGTATAAAGATTTATTGCAAGCTTAAACTCTCTACAAGAATCTGAACTACTAACAGTCAAAGCAAATTGGTGGTAGATAAGAGTCAAAGGAATTCAAGATGGACTGGGTGCGAAGAAACTCATGACTGATGACACATTTGACCCTTCCCTTGCATACATCTTAGTTGTCTCCTATATCTGAAGGGATATTTCATGGAAAAAGTCCAAGAACCAGTATTTATTAATCCAGAGTGAGAGTCCAAGAGATTTTAATAAGATCAAGAAAGGCAGATTTCAGTTCAATTTCTTGATAAAGCAGTTCAACATTGGAATCAGTTCTCTCAAATTTTCTGCACAACACTATCCATTGCATGCCTGGGTTAAGCAGATATCTGAAAACCTTGTGTTTTCTCATTATTTCATCCTCTAATCTGACTGTTAAAAATTAAAATATCGAGGCAAGCAAAGGAAATAAGGAGATTATACAAATATGCCTTTTTAAAAGGAAGATTGCTAAACTTTGCCCAGCGTTTATCACAATGTATCACAAAGTGTAGTGTTTTGAAAATTGGTGCTCGCTTAATTTACATTACATCCAGATGAACATTCACACTACAGGGATAGCCAAGTTAAAATCTGCCTGTTTCTCAGGATGTGCCAGGATGACTCAAACATGAAGGATTTTATGAATCGGGGAAGAGTCCTGCTAATCCAGTTGCATTCTCTAGCCTTCTAAAACATCCCTTACTCAGTGTTGGAAGGAAAATCCATCTGGTTTGTTCCAATCTGGGAGAAAGGTACTGGAAATAAAATGGCGGCTGCCTGGAAAGAAAGACTCCCTTTATTGATGAAGCAGAACCACCAACCACATGTGATTCTGGGACAGCTGACAAAATGAAGTTGAGAGTGGGTGGGTTTTACATCTTCTGGATTCCTATGGGGGTCATGTAGGGGTCAAGGCTGGCTGTATAGGCAAAAAAGGAAATGCAAATCCTAGGTGTTTGTCTAAGCTAATCTTGTCAACCTTTTGTTTGATGCTTATCTGGAGTATCTGTCTGACCCAGTCTTTCTGAATGGATTACCAAATCTGCATTTCTAAAAAGCTGGCCTCCTCAGTTTCTGCTTGGGGAAGGGAAACTGGGGCTTAAGGTTTATATTTTTCCCCATTTCTCCTTTAGGGGAAATATTCTATCCTGTCTTTTTAATATTGCCCAAAATATTTCATTATTTGGGGTGGGGAGAGGGGGCTTCCCACATCAGTCAGTACACAATTGCCATTCCCCTACAAGCTCGAATGCATTTTAGAGACTCTTTGCTCAGGATGTTTCCCAGGTTGGTAGTTATGTACTCCAGCCTAATCCATCCTGCATGAAAACATCTCTTTTTTTTGCCTTCAGTTAAGCACTAGGCCTAAGCTCTGGTTTGAGGCAAAGTCCACACTTCTGCACAGATTGTACGGATTAGGAGACAAATTCCAACAGGCTAAAATTGGAAATCATCTCTCTCGTCCAACCGCCTCTGCGAAGCCCTAATATACAGCTTGGCATGTAATGCAGCAGAAAAATGCGGCTTCTCGAGTTTTGTGTGTTTGTGCTTGCTTTCCTCCTTCCCACAAAGCCCTATATCTAAAGAGGGATGATAGGATTCAGAGGATCAATCGATCTATCCTGAATTCAGAATTGCCCTTCTGATCAGATTGACTACCTGCTCCTAATGTAGCCTTTTAGGTAGATGAGGGGGAGGGAACTGTATCTAGAGAAAGATGTATGTTCTAAAGCAGTGCCTAAATCTTTGTCCCATGAATATAGATATACATCATACAAGAAAATATAGGTTCCCCCCCCCCACTTACTAAGAATAAAAGAATTTCTTCAATAAAATCTTAAGGCAGGAGAGGAGTTTGCCTCTTCTCTTCTCTTCTCTTCTCTTCTCTTCTCTTCTCTTCTCTTCTCTTCTCTTCTCTTCCCCTCTCCCTCTCCCTCTCCCTCCCTCTCCCTCTCCCTCTCCCTCTCCCTCTCCCTCTCCCCTCCCCTCCCCTCCCCTCTCTCCCTCTCTCTCCCTCTCTCCCCCTCTCCCTCCCTCTCCCTCTCCCCTCTCCCCTCTCCCCCTCTCTCTCCCTCTCCCTCTCTCCCTCTCCCTCCCTCTCCATCTCCTCTCCCTTTCCCCCTTCTTTCTATGTGCTCTATATGTAAAACAAAGGCATGGGCTAGAGAGTATTAGACTTATTGCCAAAAAGAGGAAGCGTGATTGTGTAACACTGGTCAGGAGACCACACAATAATTGACGTGATTGTGTAACACTGGTCAGGAGACCACACAATAATTAGATAATCATTCTTAGTGGAAGAATGTAAACAGTAAACACTGTTACAAGTGACTAAACAGACCAGAGGAGGGTGTTTTTTGCTTTTTTTTAAAAAAAAGAAAAATGGGGGAGAGAAAATACCGTTTTTTATGTATCTATTTCAGTAAATTAAAAGAAAGAAAAATCATAGCACAAGAGGGAGACAAAGAGGAAATAAAAATGAACGACAGGCAATTTCAGTAGAATCCTTTGAAAGTAAGGGAGATTTAAAAAAAAAAAAGTTTGGTATATATATTTTCCCTATTTCACAAAAGTTTTTAATGCTGCATCAGCAAATGGTGAATATTGTAGAAGTTATGCCTAAAACTGCTACAGCATGCAAAATTAATGGGCTGTTTGAAAAAAAAAAACTAGCCAGTAAAATGAAAGCCAAATTAAAAAAAAAATAATAATTCTGTTCACCACCCGAGATTGTACGCAGGTTGTTCCCCATGGCATTGTGGTTTATACTCTTCTGAATGAATTGTGGTGGATTTAAAAGCAAATAAAGGGGAAAAAATAGTTTTGTTTGTAATTAACCAGAATCAAATGAGCATAATATTGATTTGCACATGTTCAGAATAGTTTCTTTTTCTTTTTAATGTTGGCTATTACATTCTTTAAAAGTACGCATGCTTACATCCTTCTGATAAATTCTAATGTCTCCTTCAAGACCCAAGGAGCAAAATACATACAAGAAGCAAAAGTAGCTAAATATGCATCTTTCTGAAACTTCCCTTGACATGCTGGGCTTCATGCTGTTATGTATTGCAAGTTAGCAAGAAGAATTATCACACTGGAAAAGAAGAGGGGAGAAAAAAAACCCGCAGAGAGAACGGTGCAGCACTTCTGGGAGTAAATGAAAAAAAAAAAATATATTTAGATGATCATCACACATTCTTTGCATATAAATGAAAAGAAATGTTCCGCCGCTACAAAATTGGGCTTTTCTTTGAAAAATCAAATCTTCTTTCAGTTGGCCTTTACTTCCAATGACTTCACAGATACATCTGTGTATCAGCTACCACTGATGATGTTACTTAGTTTGGTAATCAAGCATCTGCCTAGCATTGGTTATGTTATCTAACTGGGTAATTAAGCATCTGCAAGAAAACCACCAAACTCCAAGAGTACCAAGGATCCCACAGTTCAGCCTTGAACTACAAATATTCTCTCCTACACAGTAGATACATTTGTATAATTTTCTTTGGCAAAGAGCCCTAAACCTACTTTAGAATAGAATAGAATAGAATAGAATAGAATAGAATAGAATAGAATAGAATAGAATAGAATAGAATAGAATAGAATAGAATAGAATAGAATAGAATAGAACAGAACAGAACAGAACAGAACAGAACAGAACAGAATTCTTTATTGGCCAAGTGTGGTTGGACACACAAGGAATTTGTCTTTGGTGCATAGGCTCTCAGTGTACATAAAAGAAAAGATACATCCATCAAGAATCATAAAGTACAACACTTAATGATAGTCATAGGGTACAAATAAGCAGTCAAATCATAATCAATTATCGACATCCGAACCTGCTCAGCATCACTAACTGCTAGTCTGATACTGAAGCAAATAACAAAATAGCAGAGTTGGAAGGCGACCTTGGAGGACTTCTAGTCCAACCCATATATCCTATACCATTCCAAACAGGCTTTTGAAAGCCTGTTAACAGATTAACAGAGTTGGAAGGGATCTTGTACTGTAGGTACAACCCCCTGTCCAAGCAGGAAACCCTACACTATCTCTGACAAATGGCAGTCCAATCTCTTCTTAAAGACCTCCAGTGATGAAGCACCCACAACTTCTGAAGGCAAGCTGTTCCATTGCTTGATTGTTCTCACTGTCAGAAAATTTATCCTTATTTCTAGGTTGAATCTCTCCTTGATCAACTTCCATCCATTATTCCTTGTCTGGCCTTTGGGTGCCTTGAAAAATAGCTTGACCCCTTCCTCTCTGTGGCAGCCCCCCAAATATTGGAACACTGCTATCATGTCTCCCCTGGTCCTTCTCTTCACTAGACTAGCCATGCCCAGTTCCTGCAATTGTTCTTCATATGTTTTAGCCTCCAGTGATGGAGCATCCACAACAGTTTAAGGCAAGCTGTTCCACTGGTTAATTGTTCTCACTGTTAGGAAATTTCTCCTTAGTTCTAGGATGCTTCTCTCCTTGTTTAGTTTCCATCCATTGTTTCTTGTCTTGCTTTCTGAAACTTTAGAAAATAGGTTGACTCCCCTCCTTCTTTATGGCAGCCCCTCAAATGCTTAGAGCAATGTTATTTTTAGGGATTTTCGATGGTGGAACTTTCCCTCTTTTGTTCTTCTTGCTGTTAACTGGATTGTAAACCATTGTCGATATCAGCTATTTGTTGAAAATCATTAAATGCAGGTTTGTTTGTTTTTTTGTTTTTTAAAAGAAGAAATACTGCAATAAAATAAAACCCAAGTGAAAGTAGGCAGCTGGGGAGGAACAGGGTGGGAAGAGTTCAGCTTTTGTGCACTTCCTGCTAAACCCATCCTACGTCCTCAGCCTAATTTCAACAGACTTTGCAAATTAGCGGTTCATTGAACAAGTCTGCCTTGCAGGGAAAATGGCCGTAACATTTGACTCAGTAAAAGCCCATAACAGCACTTGAAGATCTCCTGTGCCCCAAAGACCCCTTTAAACTTTTTCCCCAAGGCTGTTTTCTTAAGCTGTTTTCCATTAGTCGACTCACTAATGTAAGACATTTGAACCAGAGGAGATTTCAGCTTGCAGTTTGGCAGGACTTTGTATATCTTGTTCTGAAAGTGCACTAGGCTTTTGAAGAAAAAATAATGAAAGAGTCTTATTTTGTGTATTAGCTTCTGAGATTTGAACAATAAACTGCAATTGTCAAAACAGAAGCCTTCCTCTTTGGCTTTATGGGATATAGACTTCTGTCTCAGCCCCTTGATGTTTAGTCTCCTTAAGAATTTAGTGAGAGCAACATTAGAGAAATATAAATACATTGCACAATGACATTCAAAGCTTTCTTGGACATTAAGCAGCTGACTCAATGAGCAACGTTAAGCCAAAATATTGAAATTAGCATAGATGCAATTCTGAAATTTGTCCTCCCAGTTCTTTTGGAAAACTATTAAAAAAGACAATACTGGACCATAAGAATTATTTTCCTTCTAATCATCTATCTTCTGCCTTTGTTCCAGTGGTGAAATACAATTTTTTTTACTACCGGTTCTGTGGGCGTGGCTTGGTGGGTGTGGTGTGACTTGGTGGGTGTGGCAGGGGAAGGATACTGCAAAATCCCCGTTCCCTCCCCACTTCTGGGGCCAGCCAGAGGTGGTATTTGCCGGTTCTCCGAACTACTCAAAATTTCCGCTACCGGTTCTCCAGAACCTGTCAGAACCTGCTGGATTTCACCCCTTTGTTCTTACTACATTTCCTCCTTAATAAAATAAATAGAGATTTTAGAGTACAGCAACATGTATTGTTATTTCCAAACATTAGTTAAGGTTTGGATTTCCACTAGAGTTGAAGATGAGGGCTCAAGGAAAGGAAGGAAGGAAGATTAGGGCGCAAGGCAGTGGTGGGATTCAGCCAGTTCACACCACTTCTGGAGAACCGGTTGTTAACTTTCTGAGCAGTTTGGTGAACTGGTTGTTGGAAGAAATAATTAGGGCAGAGAACCGGTTGTTAAATTATTTCAATCCCATCACTGGCTCAAGGGCTCCATTTGCTAATTAATTCAGTTATTTACAGAGGTGGTATTCAGCCGGTTTGTAGCAGTTCACCCGAACCAGTAGCGGAAATCGCGAGTGGGCCTGCCCCCACCCGCCCCCGCCCACCCCAGCTCTATGCCATCCTATTTAGGCATGTTTTTGAGGCTGGGCACAAGCGCAGAAGACACGCATGCAAGCAAAGTGCATGCACAGAAGGCCAGGTGCATGTGTGGAAGGCAGGCATGCAAACTGGGCATGTGCACCAAGCGAGCATGCATATGCACTGCGAACCGGTAGTAACATAGTCTGAAACCCACCGCTGGTTATTTATAATAGTTTTCTGTTAGATAGGGGATGCCTGCAAATAGAAGAGGCGGGGCACTGTAGTCCATTTCAGGTTGCCAGAGCTCTCTTTTTAAAGGGCTCTGGTAGTCTTGCTGACCACTGACAGTGGTTTATTTTTCCCGCCGCTAGATTAGCCAATCAGTGGTGGACATGCAAATGGTGTTCCGTACGTCCGTACATAACATTTTCTATAACACCTTGCTCCAGACAAGAGACATTTCATTCTGTCTTACAATATTATCGTCACAACAGCTTTGTGAGGCAAATTGTTTATAGAGATTACGATTGGGACAAAAGTCCTCGGGTGAACTTCCTTGATTATATATCTGGATATTAAGTTTTCAGGCCTGTACCATTAAACTTATTTTTTAGCATGTCATCACTTTAAGGTTGACTGCCTGAGCAAAAATGTGGAGACGTGATGTGGTGTAGGGGAAAAAAAAAAAGACTTCTGAATTAGTTACAAAACTGTGCACAGTATAAGGTATTTTCACCATTCGGCATCCTGCAGTTTTTGATTTCTAGATTTCTCATGCTGCCTGTTAGTTGAATTAAAAGTAAACCTTATTGGAGAAACCATGTATGAAATTCTTCTTTTACTGAGCTGCAGTTTCCTTTCCAAAATTCCTAAAACATTTGAACTTGCGGTAGAAGCATAATCAGATAGCAATAGCACTTAGATTTATATACCGCTTCACAGTGCTTTACAGCCCTCTCTAAGCAGTTTACAGAAACCAGCATATTGCCCCCAATAATCTGGGTCCTCATTTTACCCACCTCAGAAGGTTGGAAGGCTGAGTCAACCCTGAGCCTGGTGAAATTCGAACTGCCAAATTGCAGGCAGCCGACAGTCAGCAGAAGTAGCCTGCAGTACTGCCTTCTAACCACTGTGCCACCATGGTTCTGGATGCTGAATCTAAGGGGCTGCCACAAAGAAGAAGGAGTCAACCTATTCTCCAAAGCACCTGAAGGCAGGACAAGAAGCAATAGGTGGAAAACTCATCTAGAATTAAGGAGAAATTTCCCGACAGTTAGAACAATTAATCAGTGGAATTAACTTCTGGAACTTGCCTCCAGAAGTTGTGGATGTTCCAACACTGGAAGTTTTTAAGAAGAGATTGGACAACCATTTTTTTCTGAAATAGTATAAGGTCTCCTGCTTGTATAGGGGGTTGGACAAAAAGATCTCCAAGATCCCTTCCAACTCTGTTATTCTGCTATCCTGCTGACCATTTATAACATGCCAGGTTAAATGAACCCTCCATCTAATCCAGTGGCTAACAATCCAAATTAATAACACCACATCGACATCTACACTGTTGCAAATGGCATCTAAAATGTCACTTTTAAAAAGAGACTGGACAGCCATTTGTCTGAAACGGTACAGGGAAGTGGTGGCGAACCTTTTACTCACCGAGTGCCAAACAGGTATGCACTTCACACGCTTTGCGCATGTGTGTGTCATCCGTGCTGATGTGCGGCTCCTCCCCCATGTGCTGTACACACAACCGCACCATCTGCACATGCACACAGCTTTTGTGTGTGGCCCCACCGTGCGCTGCACACACAATCACACCATCTGTGCATGCGCGCAGGTTTCACACGGCTCCCCGTGCCCTGTGCACACAATTGTACCATCTGCACATGCGCGTGGTTTTCACACGTGCAATGCACATGCGCTAATGCCATCTGTGCATGCATGCGCTATGCACCAGTATTATTATTTATTATTATTTTATTAATCATATTTCTATGCCGCCCACTCTCCGAGGACTCTGGGTGGCTTACAACAATAGACAATATACTAAATAGCATATTGCCTCCAACAATCTGGGTCCTCATTTTACCCACCTCGGAAGGATGGAAGGCTGAGTCAACCTTGAGCCGGTGAGATTTGATCTGCTGATCTGCTGAACTAGCAGTCAGCTGAAGTAGTTGCAGTACAGCACTCTAACCACTGCACCACCTCGGCTCTCTCGCCACCAGTACTCTTGCATGCCTGCTCAAATGCGCACGCATGCACAGGAGACCTCCAAAAACCAGCTGAGTCCCCTGAATTGTGTGCATGCGCACTGGAGGCCTGAACACCAGTTGTGGGGATGCTGTTCTGTCCCCGTCTCACACACGCACACAAACAGATAGCCAGGGGTTAAATAAAACTGGCAGACAACAAATTCTTTCGATAAGAGGATTGGCAGCAACCCAGTAGCTGCTTGCCAAGAACTTTACTCATAGAGGGAGGGGTTGTTCCTCCGACAGATAAACCCAAACAAGATACACACAGTTCAAGAATTGTCAAGCCCAGTCCGTATTAAATCCAAGGCAGATAACGTTGTTTCAAAGATACAATGTGACTCGCTAGTAGTTTGTTTTGTCTGTCACAGAGTCTGAATGGCCACCTCACCCCCTTTTATCCCCTGTGGGGTGTGGTCCAGTGACTCAGCCTAATCTCTGGCACGTCTCCTCTTCTGCTGCGCGCGCCTGTCTCTCCGACGCTGGCGTGGATCCAGCCAAGACTTAGCTCCGTCACTGTCCGACTGCGAGGAGATACCTGGCTCCTGGCCAATCTCTTCTCCTTCAGGAGACACCTCTGGCATTGCCAGAGAGGAGGGTCCTGGAGAGGGAGGCCTGGCCAACTCCTCTCCTTCATGTTCGGAGCCTTCTCCCTCCGATAAGTCGGCCTTGGGGGTCAGAGTCACAACAGACGTGTGCATGCCCATCTGCAGGTGAATTGGGTGACAGTTTGCGTGCCTGGAAAAATGGCTCTGTGTACCACTTCCGGCATGCGTGCTGTAGATTCACCATCACGGGTATAGGGTCTCCTGCTTGAGCAGAGGGTTGGACTAGAAGACCTCCAATGTCCCTTCCAACTCTATTATCCTATTATGTCAAAACTTCTAAATGTATAATCAGAAACGAAGGATAGACTCACAGATTATTCAATGCTGATGAAGTACACCATAGGTTACACCGGGGTAGTTGATTTTCCAACAGCAAAAGCATGAAAAGCGTCATTCATTTCAAGACAAAATGGTTTCTGGTTTACTCATGAGTTATCTTTTCACCTTACGGAAATGAATGGTTAAAAGCATTATTTTATTCCAGGAATCTATGAAACCATTCTCTGCAGGCCACCTATTGAAAGCAACTGAGTCTCCTTTGTAAGACTATGGTTCTTCCTTTGTATTGTCTTACTTGTTAATTACAGAACATCTTTGTCTTGATGTTTGGTATTTGGATTTTAATTAAGCTGTCTCCTTTCTATTGTTTCTCAAACAAACTTTCAGGATTTACCGAGATTAATTATGCCTCTTGTGATTGAACATTGTTCTACACCACATCTCCCTGTTCCTCATCTCCTTCTTGGTAAATGAGCATGGATTTGACATGTGAATTCTAACTTGCATTAATATCCAGGCCAAACTCAGTTCAACAGCTACATTTGTCAGAGTTTTGACGTGTGTGTTTGTGTGTCCATTCTGTTCATCTAGTTCTAGGAAGGCTGGAAATTTTATTTATTTATTTTTTATTTATTTTATTTTGTCGAGTACATATTAGATAATATATATATATAAGTATAAGCATGAATTGAATACATAAAATGAATACAATTAAAGGGAACATTACGACAGGGACGGAAGGCACACTGGTGCTCTTATGCACGCCCCTTAAAGACCTCTTAGAAATGGGGTGAGGTCAACAGTAGACAGTCTAAGGTTAAAGTTTTGGGGGTTTGGGGAAGAAACCACAGAGTCAGGTAGTGCATTCCAGACATTGACCACTCTGTTGCTGAAATCATATTTTCTGCAATCGAGTATGGAGCGTTTTACCTTAAGTTTGTATCTATTGTGTGCTCGTGTATTGTTGTGGTTGAAGGTGAAGTATTCATTGACAGGTAGGACATTGTAGCAGATAATTTTATGAGCCACTCTTAGGTATACTGAAGGCGTAGTTCTAAGGTTTTTTTTTTTATTTAAATTTGCTTCTCAGCCATGCTTCTTCAGTTCTGACTGAATAGTAGAGAATGGAAGGATTTACTGTATATTCCTTGCAGTAATCTAGTTGTTAGCAATCTTTCTATGAGTCATTGAGGCTACTTGTAGGTTTCTCTGTCCTTCACCATTCCTTCAGAACTGAGGAAGCTTCCTGGATGAGAAGCAAAACGTCTTCAAGCAAAAAACAAAGCCCAGCTGGCTTTTGAAAAAGCACCTTTGAGATATTTGCTTTGACCTTCACCAAGTAGAACAAAACACAGTTTCAAAATTTATGGGTATGGAAAGAGCAATTATTAAAGATAAAAGACCTGACAAGAGAAAGTGAGAAAGTGAGTGAGAGAGAGAGAGAGACAGAGGCAGAGACAGAGAGAGAAGACAGACAGACAGACAGAAACACACACAGAGGCAGAGAGACAGAGACAGAGACAGACAGACAGACAGACAGACAGACACACACACACACACACACACAGAGAGAGTGAGAGACAGACAGACAGAGAGACAGAGAGACAGAGAGAGACAAAGAGAAAGACATACACACACACACACAGAGAGAGAGAGAGAGAGACAGGGAGAGAGAGACAGAGAGAGAGAGACAGAGAGACAGAGAGACAGAGAGACAGAGAGACAAAGAGAGACAGAGACACAGAGAAAGAGAGAAAGAAAGGGAGACACACACAAAGAGAGAGAGACAGAGAGAGAGGGAGGGAGAGACAGAGACAGGGACAGAAAGAGAGAGAGACACACACAGAGAGAGACAGAGACAGACAGACAGAGAAAGAGAGAAAGAGAGAGAGAGACAGAGAGAGAGAGACAGACAGACAGACAGACAGACACACAGACACACAGAGACAGAGACACAGAGAGAAAGAGAGACACACAGAGAGAAAGACACAGAAAGAGAGAGAGAGAGAGAGAGAGAGAGAGAGAGAGAGAGAGAGAGAGAGAGAGAGAGAGAGAGAGAGAGAGAGTCTTTTTAATTACAGAAGATGAATGATATTTATTTACCAGAAGCAAGTTGGATACTTTCTATCTGAATAGGCCAGCTGTCTACTACAACTGGACAATTCAGATTTCATCTCCAAAAAGTGCTCTGCTGCATGCATAAACATGGATGTAACACCTATCTGTAACATTGCAGCCATGTTTTTATTTTTATTTTTATTTTTTATTTTTTACCTCAGGTGGCTTAGAAAATATGATACACCAGACCAGGTGTCTTTTTTTGATAGGATATTATTACAAGAAAAGGAAAAGATTGCTCCTTCTGTAATAGGAGATGACATTTTCAATGTTCCCACCTTTTAAAATAAAGTCTATTGCACACGTAATAAACTAGTCCAGGAGGAAGGAAGGTTTATTATACAATGTGCTAGCACGGTGATTTTTTTTTGTTTGTTTGGCTCCCAATGAGTTTCTACACAGGAAGAATATCCAATATGGTGACCTCACCAAGGAGTGAAGTGCCAAAATTAATTTTATACCTTCAGAAGCTTGGAATGCTCTCTGTTGAATTGGTAAATCAACCCCAGCTGCATGTGTCACTGAAGTGAGGCTGACTCAACTATGAATGGGTAGCACAGATTTCTTTCCAAAGGTAATGAATTCACCAATAAACTCTGTTTCTCGGATCCCAAGCTGGCTTTGCTACAGCAGCCATTTTGGAACTAAAGCTTAAAATAGCTTTGTCTTAGTAACGAAGTATTTTTTTTAACTAGGGATCATCAATCACGATTCAATTTTGCATTGATCTCTTGGTTTCATATTTTCCTCCCATTTTGATTTAAAAAAATGATTTTTTTTTTTAAAAAGAAGTATTTAAATTGGAGAATCACAAACTACCAGCACCTTTTCGGAAACTTGAAGGTGTAAATTTGGCCTGTGCATTTAATTGATGTATTATACCTAAATAGAACTTACGTTAAAAATAATAATAATGGATGGTGGGATGAAAATGTCCACTACTGAATAAAATAGCCGGGGTACAAAAAGAGATACTGTATAATCATTACCTTATAAAGTAAAGCAAGATTAACTAATGGTTAAGGGCACTTGTATTAGGCAGAGGACATAAAAGAAGAAAAAAATTGCTTTTCTTTTAATCACATTCTATAAGTCTATTCACAAAAGTAAAGGTAGAACTCGTTTGGCACAAAGGTTTGTCCATTTTGTCTCTTTGTGTGATGTCAGGACTTAATTCCCCAACCACCATCCACAAAAGCTACATTGCAAGCAGAGCCAACTCAATGAATGAATGAATGAATGAATGAATGAATGAATGAATGAATGAATGAATGAATGAATGATTCACCTAGTAATTATAATTATTGTTCCATAGGGGTGGATGTTTGGGAAAACATTTAAAAGCCTTTTGAAAATCACATTTACTCCAGGTTTATTCTATTGTTCCATTTGTTATTGTTGAGTAAGAAATCTGGGTCACTTGGACCATATTTCATTAAATAAAAAAACAAGACAAAAAGCAGTACGTACACAATTGTATACAACTTTGGAAACTAAAACAACCTTGTATGAAAAGATAAAGCTCTTGTGAATTAACTCATATTAGAAAACAGTTGTCAGTTAAGAAATCTGGGTCAATAACTTAGATGACAATAGAAACATACACAGAGCATGTAATGTAATGAGTTGTTATAAGATGAAATTATTTCCCACCGCAGTTATGAGAAAAGTTGGGGTTCTTCTGAGTTAATTGATCTAACAAAAAAAAAAAAAGCATAAAACGTTTATGATAAAGCTTCAACGTTGACGCTAAGTTAGAACATAGAATCATAGAACTGGAATGGATCTTGAAGTTCTTCAACTCCTACTTCCCTGCTGAAGGCAGGAGACCTTATAACAAATGAATGATAATGTGAGTAATAGTGTTTAGGCTGTTGTCATGTAATAATATAATTATGAATAGGAAGCTCTTCCTTCCTCCCTCCCCTCCTCCCTCCCTTCCTTTCCTTTCCTTTCTTTTCTCTGTCCTTCTTTCCTTCCCTGCCTTCCTTCCTTTTCTCCTTCCTTCCTTCCTTTCCTTCCTTTTCTCTGTCCTTTCCTTCCCTGCCTTCCTTCCTTTTCTCCTTCCTTCCTTTCTTTCCTTTTCTCCTTCCTTCCTTCCCTGCCTTTTCTCCTTCCTTCCTTTTCTCCCTCCTTCCTTTTCTTCCTTTTCTCCTTCCTTCCTTTCCTTCCTTTTCTCCTTCCTTCCTTCCTTTCCTTCCTTTTCTCTGTCCTTCTTTCCTTCCCAGCCTTCCTTCCTTTTCTCCTTCCTTCCTTTTCTCCTTCCTTCCTTTCCTTCCTTTTCTCTGTCCTTCTTTCCTTCCTTTTTTCTGTCCTTCTTTCCTTCCCTTCCTTCCTTCCTTCCTTCCTTTCCTTCCTTCTCTCCTTCCTCCTTTCTCTTCCTTTTCTCCTTCCTTTCTTTTCTCCCTCCTTCCTTTTCTTCCTTTTCTCCTTCCTTCCTTCTTTTCCTTCCTTTTCTCCTTATTTCCTTTCCTTTCCTTTCCTTTCCTTTCCTTTCCTTTCCTTTTCCTTCCTTCCTTCCTTCCTTCCTTCCTTCCTTCCTTCCTTCCTTCCTTCCTTCCAGCAGGCCCCAAGGTATTTTAACTATATTTTCCATAAATAGGAAAATGTGCTTCCTGAACAAAGTGCAAACCATAGCATACGACAAGTAACATAGCATGGTTTAAAAACAAAGCAATCAGTTCCCCTCCCCCCCCCAAAAAAGTCACCATTGCATCTCACATCAAAGTCAACTAATTGCATTATTTTCCTGCCCAAATTATTCTAAATGCAGCTGTAAGCAAACAATACAACCCCTATCCTTATTGCAAATCACTCTTGAATATGCAATGTAGTATTGTTGAAAACAGTGTTTCTTTCTTTCTTTCTATGTATGGGTGTGTGTACATTTGCACATGGGTGTGGGCTGTCACCACCCTTATGAATCCTAGGAACTGAAATATGAGAATACACAGAATTAATTGAGGACTCCCAATGTTCCTCTTGTAGATAAAATTTCCTGAGGAAATGGAATAACTTGGTTAAACATGTGGTTATGAACCGAATAGGGTTTATAGGACTGTTTGACATAAAGTATTAATACTGTGATTTTCACATTCCTCTGCCCTGGAAAAAAAGAGATTTTTTTTTTAAAGGTCTGAGTACATTTTGACATTTCTTGGCCACAACCAAAGCAAGATGGAAATTTTCAAAATGGCGGTAAAGCACATGCAAGGGAATTGTATACAGTCTTCCAAAATAATGAGTTCATATTATACAGAGATGTTGATATGCTTAAAAAAGGCACTATTCTTTTCGTGTGAGGCAGAGTACCTATATTGATACACACACACATACGTACACACATACACAAATAGAGAGAGAGAGTAAGAATATACAGTAGTATGGACTTATTATTGTTATTTTGCATGCTGACTTAGTGTGCCCATATATTCCGAAGTGTCCTCTTGAGCTCCACCAATTTCATATGAGTTAATCAATATGCGGAAACAAGCCATGTTGTTCATAGTTCCTTTCCAGGGTACTGCAACTTCCATACTTTGAGTGAACCCAATTACTACGGGTAGTTTATCCAGAGGTGGGTGTCACATACTGTAACAATCGGTTTGCACAGAACCGAAAATGTGAGCATGCATGGCATCAAAAAACCGGCGATTATATAGGACGTGATAGCACCAGGGCAGGTGGATGGGCCTAACCCTGGTCGGAACGACAGGTTCGCCTGAACCAGTCCGAACCGGCAGCAGCCCACCACTGAGTTTATAATAGTTTCCATATGGCCTACCAGCATCTGGTATGGGTGCCAGTTTCTCCTGCATTTAAAACCAGGCTGAATATTTTGCCATCTTGTATGAATGTGTAAATAAATATTTTGGTCTTTCAAAAGCAAAGCAAAACAAAACCTACCATGCAAAATTTAAAGGAACCCACAGGTTCAGGTGCAGACTGTGAAATTTGAGGAATGCACTTGATTTTGACAGTGATTTAGAACCTAATTTCATGTCTCCTTTCTTATGTGATACACAAGTCACCCAGTCAGAGGTGAAATGCTCCCGGTTCGGACCGGATCGCCTAATCCGGTAGCGATGGCAGCGGGTGGTTCGAAGAACCAATAGCAAAAATCCCTGTGCCCCCCCCCCCCCCCGCACCATGCCCAGCTGAGTCGCACAATCATCAGAGGCTATTTTTTTTTTTACTTTTAAAAGCATTTTTTCTACAACCTCTTCCAACGAAAAAATGCTTTTAAAAGTAAAAAAAAAAGCCTCTGATGATCGTGCAGCTCAGCTGGGATGGTCAGAGGCTTTTCAAAGCATTTTTTAAAAAGCCACTCTGACGATCCCAGCTGAGTTGCCTGATCGAAGAGGCTTTTCAAAGCATTAGAAAAAATGCTTTGAAAAGTTAAAAACAAAAAGTTGGCCATGCCCACCCAGTCACATTACCCCCCCCCCACCAAGCCATGCCCACAGACCCAGTAGTAATAAATTTTACATTTCATCCCTTCACCCAATGCTCTATTCCCCCAGTAGGGATGGACAGATTTTCTGTTCGGAAGTTGAAACCAATTCATCAGGATTGTGTACTAAACAGACAGGTTAAGGTGGGAGTTTGGAATTGATAAAACATGGTCCAAGATCCAATTCCCTAATCCACTTAGAGAAATATCCAGAAGGATAGTTAGTTGAGCCAGAAGCTAAAATAACCAGAAGAGCATGGTACTCTGTCAAGGTTCAAGGAACAACTTAACCAGACAGTGAAAACTTCTTCCATGAAGTTGTTACTATGTACAGAGATCAGAATAGAATAGAATAGAATAGAATAGAATAGAATAGAATAGAATAGAATAGTATAGAATAGAATAGAATAGAATAGAATAGAATAGAATGTATTGGAATGAAGAATGGACTGGACTGGACTGGACTGGACTGGACTGGACTGGACTGGACTAGACTAGACTAGGATGGGATAGGATAGGATAGGATAGGATAGGATAGAATAGAATAGAATAGAATAGAATGTATTGAAATGAAGAATGGACTGGACTGGACTGGACTGGACTGGACTGGACTGGACTGGACTGGACTAGACTAGACTAGGATGGGATAGGATAGGATAGGATAGGATAGGATAGGATAGGATAGGATAGGATAGAATAGAATAGAATAGAATAGAATAGAATAGAATGTATTGGAATGAAGAATGTATTGGAATGAAGACTGGAATGGAATGGAATGGAATCAAATCATACTAGGAAACAATAAAAACAATATAAGTTGTAAAGTTACAAGCAACATGGATATATAGCCATAAGTGGGAAGAGATAGGTACTAGTAAGGATGAGAAGAATAGTAATACTTAGTGGTAAGTCTTAGTAGTTAATTTGACAGTGTTGTCAACAGGAATTAGTTGTTAAGCAGAGTGATGGCATTTGGGAAAAAACTGTCCTTGTGTCTAGTTGTTCTGGTGTGCAGTGCTCTATAGTGTCGTTTTGAGGGTAGGAGTTGAAACAGTTTATGTCCAGGATGCGAGGGGTCTGTAGATATTTTCATAGCCCGCTTTTTGACTCGTGCTGTATACAAGTCCTGAATGGAAGGCAGATTGGTAGCCATTGTTTTTTCTGCAGTTCTAATTATCCTCTGAAGTCTGTGTCTGTCTTGTTTGGTTGCAGAGCCAAACCAGACATTTACAGAGGTGCAGATGACAGACTCAATCATTCCTCTGTAGAACTGAATCAGCAGCTCTTTGGGTAGTTTGAGTTTTTGAGCAGAAGCTGTGGCTACCTTGTTGTGGTTTAGCAGGTTGCACAGTTTGTGCGGGAATGTAGGCTG
Organism: Pantherophis guttatus; assembly: GCF_059756535.1. Classification (NCBI taxonomy): domain Eukaryota; kingdom Metazoa; phylum Chordata; class Lepidosauria; order Squamata; family Colubridae; genus Pantherophis; species Pantherophis guttatus. Next base: position 120,551,777 of record NC_142067.1, on the reverse strand, counting down.
TCCGATTACAGCTCTTGGCTACCGCAGACTGAATTTGTATGTATGTATATATGTAATGTGCCTCTATAGGCCTTGCTAACCTTGATTAAAATGAAGAATAGCAATGTTCCAATATTTGAAGGGCTGCCACAAAAAAGAGGAAGTCATCTTATTTTTCAAAGCACCAGAAGGCGAGTCAAGAACCGATGGATGGAAACTAATTAAGGAGAGAAGGAACGTAGAACTAAGGAGAAATTTCCTAACAGTGAGAACAATGAACCAGTGGAATAACTTGCCTTCAGAAGTTGTGGGTGCTCCATCACTGGAGACTTTTAAGAAGAGATTGGACAGCCAGTCTGGAATGGTATAAGGTCTCCTGCTTGAGCTGGGGGTTGGGCTAGAAGACCTCAAAGATCCCTTCCAACTCTGTTATTCTATATTCTATATTCCAAAGAAATTATATGGAGTTCACTTTTAACTGATACTCCAAGGACCAAACATGTCCAAATTTCCTTGAAGAAGACACATTATTGTTTACCATTGAAGGCCATTTCCCTTGCAATGAATCTCCCTTCCTTCTTTTTTTCCTTCTCAGGTTTTCCCAGGGCTTCATTTTTTATTCCAACAACTGCTACTACAATGACACACTTAATTATGTCCAGAAGTTGTGATATATCACTGAATTTGACAGGAAACTCTGCACAAAAATAATCTACAGATGAGCATTAAATGTCTTCCATCTTTCCTAAAGTTATGGTCAGCAAAAGACAGGATGTAGTATATAACAGGAAGCCAGAGTGAGATGTTAATGATAACATGTTGATAACCCTGGATCCACCCGTGTAGTTGATCAACACATCAAGGGAGGGATTTATTTTCAGTAATACATACCTGAAAAATTATTTCATTTCTAAATATCCCTGTGTTTATGAGGTGGATAGATCCAGCTTCACCGTTCTACAGGACAAAAATGAATGTCATATTATTGCCCTAAAGGGCAATAGTAGAAACTTTATAACAGGGTAGAAACAGTGGTAGAAACTTTATAACAGGGGTGTCAAAGTCAAGGCCCAGGGGCTGGATATGGCCCACGGGGCTGTCCTGGATACAGCAAAGGACCGGCCTACGGTGGCTGTGCCAGTGAAAACGGAGCCGCAGGTAGCCTTCCCAAGCTCTGTTTTTGCTGGCAGAGCGTTGCAGGAGGCTGTTGGAGCTGAAAATGGAGCTTGCGAGGGCCTCAGGTGGCCCTCCGTGTTGTGATTCGCCAGCGGCCCGACAACAAGAATGCTGACTGTGGATTGGCTAAGAGGAGTGGCCATAAACAAGCGGGAGTTTCTGACTGTTCTGATTGGGTAGTTAGTTGACAGCTCGGAGTATAAAAGAGCTGTCATTTACCAGACAGAGAGTTCTGTTACGTTTCTGTTGCTGTTGGTTCCTGTTAATAAACATCATTAGCTCATGCCTCATTCGCCTCGTTAATGCCTCAGCCTTACAATATAACACTCCCGAGCTCCATTTTCACTGGCAGAAGTTTGCTGGAAGCCGTCGCAGCTGAAAACAGAGCTCGGGAGCCCTTTTTTTGCTGGCAGAGCGCTGGGGCCACCACAGGCTCCCCCGACCCGAGTGACATTGAGCTAGCCACGCCCATCATGGCCACACCCACAATGGCCCCCAAGGTCACAGCCCTGATGTGGCCCTCAATGAAATCAAGTTCGATACCCCTGCTTTATAAGTATCATTCATTGAATTCAATCTATACAAGAACAGCAATCTCTCTTTTTTTTAACCTATTTTTTTTCCCTCAGTCATCCAGGTCATGTTTGTCCCAACAAAAAGGGACCTATTCACAACACAGTCCTTTCAGCAGTTCCAAGAAGATTCCATCCCCATTTGCACTATTCAGGTGACCCTGAGGGCAAAGATAAACCTCCACGTGGCCACAACAACTTTCAGAAAGTGTGCTAATGATCAGATAACTGCAAGGAATATAAATCTTCCATTCTCTGCCATTGAGGCACAACTGAAGAAGCTTCTTGGATAAGAAGTGAAACATCTGCATTCAGTTTTGGTCGCCATGATGTACAAAAGATGTGGAGACTCTAGAAAGAGTGCAGAGAAGAGCAACAAAGATGATTAGGGGACTGGAGGCTAAAACATATGAAGAACGGTTGCAGGAACTGGGTATGTCTAGCTTAATGAAAAGAAGGACTAGGGGAGACATGATAGCAGTCTACCAATATCTCAGGGGCTGCCACAAAGAAGAGGGAGTCAACGTATCCTCCAAAGCACCTGAGGGCAGGACAAGAAGCAATGCGTGGAAACTAATCAAGGAGACAAGCAACTTCGAACTAAGGAGAACTTTCCTAACAGTTCGAACAATTAATCAATGGAACAACTTGCCTCCAGAAGTTGTGAATGCTCCAACATTGGAAGTTTTAAAGAAGATGTTGGATAACCATTTGTCTGAAGTGGTGTAGGGTTTCCTGCTTAAGCAGGGGGTTGGACTAGAAGACCTCCAATTCCCTTCCAACTCTTTTATTCTAAATTCTAAATTTTCCAGGAAAACAAAGAAAGTACAGTTGGTTTTCCCCTATGCATTTTTATTCTTTGACGTTCTGGATTGTAATCTGGTTTTCAGCTATCTGTTAAACTTGCAAATATATCTAATCTTATGTCAAATTGCCTGCCTGCTTATTTTGTAGGGGTGAAAAATCCTCCTGTTATATATGCCACAGGTCAAATAGAGGTGAACTGTAAATCTGTTTCTAAGCCTGGATATTGATCAACAATGGGACTTGCTGATAAGAACTATACTGTTTCAGAGCTCCTAATAAATTCTTTGAATCACTGTATCATTCTGGGTTGTATTTGTGTAGGATTGGAAAAATGCAACAGCTTATTTTATGCATATATACTTATCTTTTTTGTTAGGACTAGCTGATCTGTAAATTAATATCCACAATTTTATTCAATCGTTTATTTAATCTGTAAGGAGTGTCAAGTACATGAAAATAACAAGAACATTTCAAAAAAATAAATTAGGTAGTATGTCTGAACACCACATAAATAAACACAACAGGGAGAATTGCAAAATAGAAGACATAATGGAGAGTCAACCTGATTAGACCGAAATAGATCACCCATCATTTTCTATTTTTGTAGAATATATTATGCAAATGAATAAACCTGTTTTTTTTTATGATATACATTTTGTCACTCAGGTTTGTTTTCATATATGCAGGACATATGCTATTGTCTTCTGCAGAACATAGAAAAGTAGTAAGAAATAATAAGTCAGAGGCATAAGGTAACAACAACAACAAAAAAAAAAAACACTTTACACCAACAATATTCATTGTAGCTCTCCATATTTTTCCCTTGCAAACCATCTTTGTTTCTACTGGGTCCATACTTAAAAATATACAGGTTGCTGAGTAAGCAAACAAAATGAAAGAAAACATAACATTTTTCGTTTCATGAACAGCAGACATTCATTTAAGGAAATACACTAGATCAAAGTATTTAGAAGCCAAATATCTTAGTATTAGCCTATGAATGGAGGATATAAAGCTATTTAAAGAGAAAAGCTCCATCTTCAAATGATAGAAATAACCTTCTTCTATTTGCAGAGTACGGACGGAAGGAAGGAAGGAAGGAAGGAAGGAAGGAAGGAAGGAAGGAAGGGATGAAAGAAGGGGCAGGAGGGATGGAGAAAGGGGAGGGAGGGAGAGAGAGAGAAAGAAATTTATATATAGAGAGAGAGAGAGAAAGAGGAAGGAAGGAAGGAAGGAAGGAAGGAAGGAAGGAAGGAAGGAAGGAAGGAAGGAAGGAAGGAAGGAAGAAGGGAGGGAGGGAGGGAGGGAGGGAGAAAGGAAGGAAGGAGGGAAGGAGGGAGGGATGAAAGAAGGGGGGCCAGGAGGGAGAGAGGAGGAGAGAGGGGAGAGAGAGAGAGAGAGAGAGAAAGAAAGAAAGGAGGGAGGGAGGGAGGGAGGGAGGGAGGGAGGGAGGGAGAAAGGAAGGAAGGAAGGAAGGAAGGAAGGAACAAAAGAAGGAATGAAGGAGGGAAGGAAGAAAGGAGGGAAGGAGGGAGGGATGAAAGAAGGGGCAGGCAAGAGGGAGGGAGGAGGATGGAGGGGAGAGAGAGAGAGAGAGAAAGAGAGAGAAAAAGAAAGAAAGAAAGAAAGAAAGAAAGAAAGAAAGAAAGAAAGAAAGAAAGAAAGAAAGAAAGAAAGAAAGAAAGAAAGAAAGAAGCTTGATCTTTTGTCTATATGTTCAGAATTTAGGTCATGGTGGACCAGTCTTAAGCTTTAAGAAGGGAGATTTGGTTAAAAATTGAGGACAATTTGACCCCAGAACCAATTACAAAGATTGATGACTACTCATTCCACAAGCAGACCTAGATGGGGCTTTAACCCCCCCCCCCCCACACACACACACCATGTGACTGGCATCCAGTATGCTGGGGACTTTATGGAAGTCACCATGCATTCAGAAGTGTTATTGGCGTAAGGAAGCCATTGAGCCTCTCCATAGAGAAATTTGAGGACAGATTTAATGATTGGCCCTAGAAGCAGACACATCAGTTTGGATAAAATACGAAGATCAATTCGGAATGGTTCTCCGTACAGAATGGGAAGTGACTCAAATGGGATGCTCAACATTTGGAAACGAGAGAAGGACGTGTAAATAGGACTTGCAAGCATTATATTGCAAAGAATATTGCTGCAATGCAATGATTATATATTTTATTCTGATTTCTACATTCTCTGTAGCATTTACTTGACCTGGCACCCAATGGTCGTGAGCAGTTTATATTTATTCTGATTTCTATAGTATTTATGTGACCTTGCATCCAAGGATCAGAATGCCACCAAAACTTGACTCTGTGTAACTAATAAAGACTCATTTCATTAGGAAAGCAATGTTAATGAGATACGGCATTCCCTCATGTCTCAAGTCACATATAGTGTCCTACATTTCCTCACCTGTGCGATGGGAATTAGAGATACGATGGAAATTTACAAATGCCTTTTGGTGGGGTTCGGAAGACCTTCTCTGCTGAGTGAGATATGGGATGCTAAATATTCTCTGGGACAAGTGTTTGGGGAACTGACTATGGAGCTTCTCGGTCATCCAGGTCGTGGTTGTCCCAAAGGTGCTTTTTCAAGAGGCAACTGGGCTTTCTGGTTTTTCTTTGAAGATGGTTACTTTCATCTGTAGGAAGTTAGTACCCACCCCTCTCCTAGGAAAATATTTTAGGAAATATTAAAAGGGCAGAATATTTCCCCTAAAAGGGAGTCAGAAACTCAGCTCCCCCCATCCGCCCACCTTTGTCAATGGGCCATTAAGGACTGGGCCAGTCTATTCTACATAACAAAGTTCTATCTCCTTCAGACAGAGCCATAGTAAAAATTGCCCAAAGCCCTTTCATTACATCATCACCCAGCAAGGGTCAACCAAGCCTGGGACACAGGCAACCTACAAAGTTACCCCGGCATGGCCCCATGGGAGTCTGACAACCAATCAGAATACAAGCTCAACAGATCTCTCTCTCTCACTCACACACACACACACACACATACACACCAGTGGTGGGTTTCATTTTTTTTTTTACTACTGGTTCTGTGGGTGTGGCTTGGTGGGCGTGGCTTGGTGGGCATGGCAGGGAAAGGATATTGTAAAAATCTCCATTCCCACCCCACTCCAGGGGAAGGTTACTGCAAAATCCCCATTTCCTCCTGATCAGGTGAGACTTGGGAGGCAGAGAATAGATGGGGGCAGGGCCAGTCAGAATTTTTACTACTGGTTTGTTTATTTATTTATTTATTTATTTATTTATTTATTTATTTATTTATTTATTTATTTATTTATTTATTTATTTATTTATTTATTTATTTATTTATTTATCAAATTTCTATACAGCCCTGCTCCTGGAGGACTCAGGGCAGTGAACAGTCAAGATAAAATACAGATAATACAAACATTAAAAGTCTATTAAAATTATTAAATATTTTGGCCAAAAACAAATATAAAACACCCAATTTGTAAAACAGATTCTCCGAACTACTCAAAATTTCCACTACCGGTTCTCCAGAACTGGTCAGAAGCTGCTGAAACCCACTTATCTCTCTCTCCCCCCCCTCTCTCTCACACACACACATGTCTTTTTTGCCCAGGACCTCAAACCATGTGGTCCTGTCCACCATTAAAAACCATCTTTCCAATCAGTCTCTATGTTTACAGTGTCTTTTTCCCCACTTGGAACTGAACCCAAATGGATATTTCTTCCAGCACATCCAAGAAGCTTCTCTCAGAGCTGAAAAAGCTTCTTGGCTGAGAAGCGAAACGTCTTCAAAGCAAAACCCGAAAGTCCAGTTGCCTCCTGAAAAAAAAAGCACATTTAGGGTAACTAACTGAAAAGACTTTTACGAGTAGACTGATGAGAAACTGACAGGGATCAAAAGATGTTGTTCATTACCACAACTTTCACAATTTTATTATGATCCGTGATCCCACGATTGCATACTTGCGGGTAGATATTGCACATAGTTTAAAGCATAGTCAATAACTTGGGGAAGGGAAATGATGGAAATTTTAACAATCCAGTTGCTTTTAATTTTGGCACACCGAAAAACCGAAACCAAAACACCATGCAGAATGACTCACAAAAAGGGTTTTTGCCCTAATTTAAGAGGTTAGGTCTGCAATCCAAGACTTCTCTAGGTTGTGGAAAAACAACAAATAGGTTTGTTTTTTAGCCGTTTGCTTCAACCAATGCTGAAGAAAGAATTATTAGCTTTTCTTCTGCTTATGCTACTGGAGTCTAGGGCAGGGGGTCCTGCTTAATATGGGCCAGAGGTGGCCTTCCCCCCTTTTTTTTCCTCCAAGTAGATGCTTCCTGTTAGACCTTTGAACGTTGTTGTAGGCAACGGCATTCCAAAAACAGAGCAGATGAGACTGGGATAAAACCGAAAGTTGCTTTAATTTCCATTTACTTCTATAAATGCAAATTTAAATTTAATTAGAGTTGATTAGAATTAATTGTTCCTAATGTTATTACCTTTGATCGGTTGCCAGAGGAGAAAAGACGGATCTTACGGTAAAATAAAGCAAAGCTGCATTCTGCATATGTACAAGGTTGTTTTTAATTCACTTAAATCAAAATAACTTCAAAACCTCAGGAAGAAAAAGTCTCTCTCTCTCCCCCTTGTCTCTTTCCCTCCTCCCTCTCTTTCATTTAACTTGAATTTTGTGAGCTCCTCTATCTTATCTCTTTTCTTTTTTTCCTCATGGGCTGCTCAATCACTAAATAAACATTGATTGATTGACTCCCATTCTCCTCCTCCCTCCCTCCCTCCCTCTCTTTCTCTCTCTCCCTCTCTCTGACCCCCCTCTCTCTTTCTCTTCCTCTCTCTCCCTCTCTCTCCCTCTCTCTGCCCCCTCTCTCTTTCTCTTCCTCTCTCTGCCTGGGTAATAAACAGGGGTGGGCTTCAAAAATATTAGCAAGAGGTCCTCTGTCTGGTTTCTGCGTGGCCTGGCCATGGTGGGCATGTCCTAGTCGGCCTCCTGTGTGTGGGGGGGCTCCAGAGGCTTTTCTCGAGCCTCTGTCAGGGCAAAAATGGCCTCCCCAGGCTCCGGAGGCCCTCTGGAGGCCGGAAACGGGCCTGTTTCAGGCCTTCCCAAACTTCCGGTAGGCCCATTTTTCACCCTTCCCAAGTCTCCGCGTGCACCATTCACTTACCTGCATCCAAAATGGGATGAATGGGACTCCTGGGAGGGCAGGGTTGGCTGGGCGGGGCCATCCAGGAATGGAATTTGGGGGTTCTCCAAACTGCACAGAATCTTAGCTAGAGGTTCTCCCAAACCCCCAGCAGCCCACCCCTGATTATAAATATGTTCTGAACAAAAAACATGGATGCAATCTTGAAAAAATAAAATGAGGACTTGATGACCAAGGGTTATAAATCTTTAAGCAGAATGACTAAGTAAGGAGAAAAAAATGTTGACCTGAGCCATGTGACCTAGTAGGCATTGATGTTAGGTGGTAAGAACACTAAAAAGTTTTTCTGAGGACCTCAGTTGTATTTATTTCCTACCTAAGGGATAATAAGAGGTGTTAGCTATGTCTTTTGTTTATAGTGTCTATCTTCTTATATGAGAGCCAGTCAGGTGTAGTAGTTAAACCAGTAAGCTGGAAACAGGGAGAGGATAAATTCTAACTCCATCTTAGACAGTCATCGAAGTAACCTTGGGCCAGTCACTCTCTCCCAGCCCTAGGAAGTATTGTGGCTCCGTTACCTGAGCCTGTGTCATCGGCAGGAGAGGACTCTGAGAGTGAAGGAGAGGAGTTGGCAAGGCCTCCCTCTCCAGGACCCTCCTCTCTGGCAATGCCTTCGGTGTCCGCCGAAGGGCAAGAGATAGGGCCAGGGCCAAGCACGTCCACGCAGCCACAGATGGACAGTGATGAGGGTAATGAGTCTTGGCTGGATCCACGCCAGCGTCACAGAGATAAGCACGCACAACAGAAGAAAAGGTGTGCCCGAGATTAGGCTGAGTCACTGGACCACACTCCACAGAGTATAAAAGGGAGCGTGATGGCCAGTCAAACCTTGTAACGAACAAAGCTGAAAGCTTCCACGCCATTCTGCATTGCTGGACTTTTGCTGGATTATCTCTGGACTTGATTGACTCCGTAATTATTGAGCTGTTTCTTTTGATGTACCAGGAGTGGGGAGAAGTTATCTCTCCTCTTCGTAAATAATAAACTCTTGGCAGGCAGCCACTAGGTTGTTGCCAAGTTCCGTTATCATAAGGAAAAGGATTTTGCCGGCTGGTTTGGTCTTTAACTCTTGAACGTCTGTTGATGTGTGTGCGTGTGGATGGGGACAGAACAGGAAGAAAGCAATGGCAAAACACTTCTGGAAAAGAAAAACTTCGGCAAGAAAATGGCAGGGACTTGTGAAGGCAGTTTCTGAAAATCAGACGTAATGGAACAGAAGGAAAAAGTTTCCTCATCATGATCACCCTGTTCTTCCTCATCAACAACCAATAAGATGTTTTCTTTTCTTTTCTTTTTTTAAAAAGGAAAGATGATACACTAGAACGTTTTCCAGTTCAGAAAGTGGGTCTGTCCGTTTTGCAATAATGGATTCATGAATATTATTTTCCACCAAAGCCCACGTTCCCCTCTCCAAGACATTTTCAAAAAATTCTGAACATCGAAATCTGTCACGCAATAGTGCAATTCTTATTCATAAGACAGAATCTAATGAGTGTTATCAGACTCATGGATTGCATGAAAAGTTCACAAGCACGTAGGGTAGATCAACTGAGTAATGATAATAACGATTAAAAATAGCCAACAATTTATTAATATGAAAACACTAATCCTATTCTTTCTGCATTAATTATCACAGCATGTCCTCTCGTGTGTGTGTGTGTCTATGTGTGTGTGTAATGAAAATGAAATAAAGTTGTCCTTTGTAAGATTAAGGCTTTAGAAAGAGTAAAAATTATTGTGTTTTCCCCCTCCTTTTTACAGATTGATTTGGTTTGTGTACGTACCTCTAAGGACCAGAGGGGAAAAAAAATAATTAGCTCACATTTCAATAATTTCAATATACATTTTCAATTTTAAAAAAAATTGCAATCTCAAATATAACTGTCTTTCTGACTTCTCACTTTTCTGAATACTGTAATGAACTATAGCAATTAAAACAAAACAAAACTATGTTTGTAAAATAGGTAAAAATGGGCAAAATTGCTTACTAACTAACTAACTAACATGCATGCAAAACATAATTGAAACTATGACATATAAGACATTGAGGTTGACAGATTTGTCTGTTGTCCCCAAGTCCCTCCTTTTGATTTTGGGTAATCAATTGTGAATGGCATCTCATTTGTCATTATTTTCTGTAATTAGTCATCACATACTTCTTAAGAATTTTTCTCTCTTCAATGTGTCCAAACTTGCATTGCTGGTTTTGACCGAGGATCATAGAACAAGAGACATCAAAAATGTCAAAAGCTACCCCTTCCTATACACCTATCCCCTCCTAGAAATTGCCACCAGGACTGAAGCTGCTTAGGATTTAGAGAGACTAACTGCAGCAAGGATAGTATTTGCGCAAAGATGGAAAGCAGAGAAAATCCCTACAGAGGGAGAAGTAATTAAGAAAATATTGGATTATATTATATTGAATATCGGCAGCATACAAAGAGAATCATTATAAGATGTGGTATAGGTGGTATCTGGCTCCCTCAAGACTAGCCAAAATGTATCCGGATGTAAATCCTGTTTGCTGGAAATGCAAAAAGTGCAGGGTACTTTTTTCCATGCTTGGTGGCTTTGCACAGAAATAAAGAAATATTGGGAAAAAATAAAAACATGGATAGCAGAAATAACAGATCAAGAAATTGAATTAGAACCAGAAGTTTTCTTACTAGGCATGATAAAAAGGAATATTAGAAAAGACATAAAATACTTGACACTACACATAATTACGGCGACAAGATTGGCTATAGCACAATTGTGGAAAACAGATCGTATGCCAACAGATCAGGAAGTAATACAAAAAATTTATACATGCGCAGAAATGGATAAATTAACTCTAGAATTAAAAGATAAGGAAGACTCAAAATATTTTATAGTATGTAATAAATGGTATAAGTGGATAAACCAAAGGAAAAAAGGGTAAAGATAAGAATTAGAGGGGGAAAAAAAGCATCGTCAGATAGATAGAAAAGGTAAATAAGTCACTGTTTGTAGATTTGTATATATGTGTTTATACAATTATATGTACTTAGTTTGTTAGTGTAATTATGGATTGAAAATGTAAATTTTAAGAGAGAGAAAATTTGTATATTCTCTCTTTTCGTTTTGTTTGTTAATATTTTTAAATTCAATAAAGTTTGTTTTTAAACTTAAAAAAATATTGGATTGTGGAGAAATGAATAGATTGACTTTGACAATTAAAGAAAAAGAGGAATCAGAATATTTTAAGGTATGGGGACAATTTTATCATTGGTTAGAGAAGATATATATATATATATATATATATATATAGGGTAATGTTGTAATGAAATGAGTGAACAAGAAAGAAGAGAAAGATAAATGTATTAATAGAAAAAAATGAGAAATGTGGGAGAAAAGTTATAATAAATGAAGATATGATAAATAGTGGAGGAGTAGGAAGAAGACACAAAAGATGTACTCAGATGATACACTGAATGATTGATTATGTATTGTATGTTTGTTTGTCTTTAAAATAAAAAAAAAAAACTTTTATATAAAAAAAAAGGATGTAGAGAGACTAAAAACGAGCCTGGAGAGATAAATCAACATTCCAGAAAGTGACAATGGAAAACCACATTCATATTTTGCCAAAAAAATTATCTCAATTATCTCTAACAATGTTGATCTGATAGAGGCTATATCTTAATAGTGTGAGCCAAGTTAACCCTAGAATAACATATTTGGAAGGGATCTTAGAAATTTTCTAATCCAAGGCCCTGCTCAAGCAGGATATCCTATACCAGTGATGGCTAACCTTTTTGCCATCGCATGCCAAAAGTGGGGGGAGCGCGGGGGGGTCCCGCATGTGTGTGCCGACACCCATAATTCTATGTGCCCCACCCCCCACGCATATGCGTGTGACCCCCCCAATGCTCCCCCCGCTTTTGGCACATGATGGCACAGTGGGCCTGGTAGATACGTTTTTCACTCTCCCCAGGCTCCAGAGCCTTTCTAGGAGCCTGGGGAGGGCGAAAAACGGCCTTCCCTACTCCCCCGGAGACCCTCCAGATGCTGGAAATGGCCTGTTTGCTGACTGGTGGACCCAGAAAGCCTGAAAATCAGCGTGCTGGAGCTGAGCTCATGTGCCCACCGATATGGCTCCGCGTGCCACCTGTGGCAAGCGTGCCATAGGTTCGCCATCACGGTCCTACACCATTCCAGACAAATCACTGTTCTTTAAAACCACCAGTGTTAAGAGCACCCACAATTTCTGAAGGCTAGCTACCCAACTAGTTAATTGTCCTCACTGTCAGGAAATTTCTCCTTAGTTCTAGGTTGGATCTCTCCTTGGTAACTTTCCACCCACTGCTTCTTGTCCTGCCTTCAGGTGTTACATAGATTAACAAGGTTAGAAGGGACCTTGTAGGTCATCTAGTCCAACCTCCACCCCACCCCACCGAAGCAGGAGACCCTGACAAATGGAAGTCCAATCTCCCCTTGAAAGCAGCCAGTGATGAAGCTCACACAACCTCCGAAGGCAAGCTGTTCTATTGGTTGATTGTTCTCACTGTCAGAACATTTCTCCTTATTTCTGGGTTGAATCAGTTTTCATCCATTGTTTCTTGTCTGGCCTTCAGGTGCCTTGGAAAATAGATGGACCCCTTCCTGTGGCAGTCCCTCAAATATTGGAAGACCGCTATCATATCTCCCCTGGTCCTTCTCTTCACTAGACTAGCCATGCCCAGTTCCTGTAACTGTTCTTCATATGTTTTAGTCTCCAGTCCCCTAATCTTCTTGGTTGCTCTTCTCTGCTTTTTTTCCCAGAGTCTCAACCTCTTTTTTATAGTGTGGTGACCAAAACTGGATGCAGTATTCTAGGTGTGGTCTTACTAAGGTTTGATAGCTTGGTATTAGTACCTCACTTGATCTTGATTATATCCCTCTGCTAATGCCATTTAGGATTGCATTGGCTTTTTTGGCTGCCCCCACACACTGTTGGCTCATAAGGTGCTTTGGGGGATTGGTTGAACCCTGTTCTCTGTGACAACTCCTCAAATATTGGAAGACTGCTCTCATGTTTAACGAAGAGAAGAGTCCTTCTCTTCATTAAACATTCCCAGTTCCTGCCAGAATTTGCCAAATTAAATACAGTACCTGCTTCAGGAGTATGACCTCCATTGTCCTGAAAGAGCATCAATGAGTCAGTGATTTAGTTGATTATTTAATTTTCACTGTCATTATTTAATTTCCACTGATGTCCTCTCAGATGCCAACAGAGCTTGGCTGGTCTTGAGTTTGGCCAATTGAGCTTATGTGTGTGAGGCATTTGTTTGCCATTAAGTGTCAGGCATGATGATGATGATGATGATGATGATGATGATGATGATGATGATGATGATGATGTCATTATGTAAAAATATGACTGTATCCAAAAAGTCATGGGAACATAAAGTGAAAAAATTATAGAAAATGAGAAGGTGAAGATCTTGTGGGACTGATCGTCACTTGGAACACAACACGCCAGATATCACAGTTGTCAAATACCGAAACGTACAATTTATTGACATCGCGGTACCAGGAGATGCCAGAGTTGAAGAAAAAGAACTGGAAAAAATCATGAAATATCACAATCTGGCCATCAAAACTACACGACTATGGATGAAACATGTAACAGTGATACCCATTGTCATCGGGGCACTTGGTACCATGTCCAAGAATTTTATAAGATACATCAACAAATAGCAGCTTCCTGCAATAACACCAGCAGAACTGCAAAAAACTGCATTACTTGGAACATCGTACATCTTAAGAAGGTACTTGGTTGATACCTAGGATGCTGGCAGCAACCCGTATCAACCATTAGCACCAATCAATGGTATTTGTGATGCATTTTGAATGTTCAGTTGATTGAGTTTCATATTTAACAAATAATAATAAAATATTTTTAGGCCAGTCCTAATTATGAAGGAATAAAGATTTGATTGGTTGTATTTTGTTCACTTTGTATAATCCTGAATAGCAGAGTAGATAAGAAAACTAATAGTACTAAAAAAAAGGGGGGGAATGGAACCTATGTGCATTTTATTACCAAGATACTGTTTATATCCAAATATGATTTCATATTAACTCCAGCATCATCCACAAATATAATTCCTTCTCTTTTATATCAAAAGCTTTAAACAAACTCCGGTGACATTCGAATTCCTCATACGTTAAAAACGGGGAAATCTTGACAGGATAAGCTGCTTTAGCCTTTAAAAGTAGGAAGCTTAAAACTCAAAATCAGTTTGAATTCTCTGAGTAGGTCTTTGTCTCTTAGCGGGGGAAAAAAAAGATGAACAGAAGCACAAACTAGATAACAGCCTTTTATGGGGTACAGAAATTAAAGTAACCAAATTGCCTCTCAAAGAGATCCTCGGGGCTTTAATGTAAAAATAGCTATTATTTTATTAGACACGACTCTAATCCAGAAGCTGCTTTGACGGTACTCCAGACTTCCAAAGGATGATCAATGCTTTGCTTCAAGACATGATAGGAAGTGATAACAAAGCAGCTTCTGGAGAGCCATCTGGTGGCGAGTGGATTTAATCCATCCATCCTCATCCTTGCTCGGAGAGGAGCAAGGAAAAAAAAATAGCAACTAGAAAAGGCACAAAGTTATGACTTTACTAGGTAACTTGCATGGGACACGGTGGCTCAGTGGCTAAGATGCTGAACTTGCAGATCAGAAGGTCGGCAGTTCAGCGGTTCGAATCTCTAGCATCGCGTAACGGGGTGAGCTCCCGTTACTTGTTCCAGCTTCTGCCAATCTAGCAGTTCGAAAGCACATAAAAAAAGGCAAGTAGAAAAATAGGGACCACCTTTGGTAGGAAGGTAACCGCTCCGTGTGCCTTCGGCGTTTAGTCATGCTGGTCACATGACCATGGAGATGTCTTCGGACAGCACCGGCTCTTCGGCATAGAAACGGGGATGAACACCGCCCCCTAGAGTCGGGAACGACTAGCACGCATGTGCAGGTGAACCTTTACCTTTAGGTAATTTGTTTCTTAATTTACATAAGGGATCAGGAATCACATGGCATTCGAATGAGAAAGGTGACATGTTAACCTGTACAGTCTAAACCAGGGTTGTCAAACTCGATTTCATTAGGGTTGTGTTGACCTCGGGTGGGGGGGGAACGTGGCCAGAGATGGTGCCATCAGCTCGACATCACTCATGTGATCAAATGCTACTTTTGCTAGTAGTTTGTTTTGCTAGCATTCTGTCAGATGTTCTATCCCCATCCCCCCCCACACACAAACAGCCAGCCGGGGGTTAAAGAATTACTTGGCACACACAAGGTTATCAGGAACTTGGCAGCAATACGATAACCGTCTGCCAAGTGCTTTACTTCAAGAAGAGGGAGTTTTCCTCCACCAGATAAACACCAACAAATACAGTTTTCAAAAACAGTCCAGCTCAAACAGAAACCTTCAGCAGATTCAGGCGTTGTACAAAGTGACTAGCCAGAAGTTAGCTTTGTCCGTCACAGAGTCTAAACGGCCATCACACTCTCTTATATAGCCTGTGGGGTGTGGTCCAGTGACTCAGCTTAATCCCTGGCACGCCTCCTCATCTGCTGCAAACGTCTATCTCGCCTTCGTTGGCGTGGATCCAGGAACGACGTATCACCGTCATCGCTGTCATCGGAGACACCTGGCTCCTGGCCAATCTCCTCTCCCTCAGCAGGCACCTGAGGCATAGCCAGAGAGGAGGGGCCTGGAGAGGGAGGCCTGGCCGGCTCCTCTCCTTCATGTTCGGAGCCTTCTTCCTCCGATAAGATGGGCTCAGGGGTCGGAGCCACAACATCAGCGAAAACAGAGCTTGTGAGCTCTGGCAGAGGCACCGCAGGCCAGTCCTTCGCTGTTTCCAGGGAACCCCGCGGGCCAGATCTAAGCACCGCATGGGTCAGATCTGGCCCGCAGCAGGGGTGGTATTCACTTACCTTTGCTACCGGTTCACAAATGTGAGTGCACCTCCGCGCATGTGTGGGCAGGGCCTTTCGTGCATGCACAGAGCGTCAAAAACGTGGATAAATGGGATATGATTATGTTCGGGCGGGTGGGTGCAGCCGCTGCAACCGATTCACCCAAACCGAATAGAACCGAATAGGCTGAATACCACCACTGGCCCTCAGGCCTTGAGTTTGACACCCCTGGTCTAAATAATCATCTTTGTTTCCTTCCTAAACTCAGACTATATCAGCCAGGTGAGATCTGTGGTTGATCTGTTTCATATTTCTCTCTCAGAAAAGCTCTTGCCCTTATAGTGTTGTTGTTCGTTGACTTACGAGAGGAAGTTGTCACACAGTCACAAGCAAAGCAGCCCAACAAGAAGTGTGAAATCCATTCCTTCAGCCTACAGAGAGTGACTTCGAGTCCATTAACATTCTGTGGACAGGAGAACGGTCATAAGTATTTCATCATTAGTTTCACTGTAAATAGGGTTTGCATTTGATACCCAGCAGTTACTGAAATTCTTTCAGACAGGCTACTATAGTATTTTTATAATATATTAGATCAATCAAAAATTCTTGTATCCTTGGGCACTTGGTTATCTGCTCCCAGACCAGCTGGCTTGAAGAAACTTTCCCTTTTCTTGCTGGTTTAATGACCCTCTTGAAATAATTTCCTGTTAAAGACTCAGCATGCCAAATATTTTAAACCTAGTACCTCCGAAAACTTAGTAAAATAGAATAGAATATATTTTTTTATTGGCCAAGTGTGATTGGACACACAAGGAATTTGTCTTGGTGCATACACTCTCGGTGTACATAAAAGAAAAGATACATTCGTCAAGAATCATAAGGTACAACACTTAATGATAGTCATAGGGTACAAATAAGCAATCAGGAAACAATATCAATATAAATACTATATAAGTACTATAAATAGTAGTAGCTCAGTACCCTATTACTACATTCAGAAATCTTACAACTTCAGAACAACTGGTCAGTAAGAATATGCCTACTTGTGGCTGTTATAGCCTATCTCTTTCTTATCAAAATTTTTATCTATTTCTCTTTTCTATCCAATCATAAAATTTCCCCCATATCTTAAAATATTCCATATCTTCTCTCTCTTTAATCATCAAGGTTAATCTATTCATAATCCTACCTCAATCGTACAACTTGCAAATCCCTCTACAATTTATTTACTAGGTCTGCTATTAGCTATAGGTGACCATGGAACATGTTCATAACAAGCCATGACGATCTAGCTGGAAGTATTCTTGAGCCTCAGTTTCGAAGGCCTGCCTAACACTTTTCAAAGCATGGATGGATTTGCAAATTATAGCACTTGAATGAGGAGTCAGTGGAAATGACTAGGCACATTGGTGTTAGCTATCTTGTCCAGTTAATAATGACACCAAACTATTCATTGGCAGCACTCAAACCGAATAATAAAACAGAATCTTTTCATCTCATTAAACATTTTTAAGTCTTTTACCGAGCAGGCACAGTGACTTATATTGCGTGTAACAGAATGTGATTTCTTTATCATCACATATAAAAATAAGTTGCTGTGGAGCAGGGCTAAAGATCCTCTTTTTTAAAAATAATAAAAAAAGTCTATTTATTTATTTTTGATTTGGTGTCCCTCCCATTCCAATGGCTGAAGAATACAGAAAATAGGTGGCATATTGCGGTTGATGCAATGACCTTATCAGACATGCCAGGGTGGTGTTGTTGTGGCTCCGTTACCTGAGCCTGTGTCATCGGCAGGAGAGGACTCTGAGAGTGAAGGAGAGGAGTTGGCAAGGCCTCCCTCTCCATGACACTCCTCTCTGGCAATGCCTTCGGTGTCTGCCGAAGGGCAAGAGATAGGGCCAGGGCCAAGCACGTCCACACAGCCACAGATGGACAGTGATGAGGGTAATGAGTCTTGGCTGGAACCACGCCAGCGTCGCAGAGATAAGTGCGTGCAACAGAAGAAAAGGTGTGCCTGAGATTAGGCTGAATCACTGGACCACACCCCACAGGATATAAAAGGGAGCGTGGTGGCCAGTCAAACCTTGTGACGAACAAAGCTGAAAGCTTCCACGCCATTCTGCATTGCCGGACTTTTGCTATAGACTTTGCTGGATTATCTCTGGACTTGATTGTAATTGTTGAGCTGTTTCTTTTGATGTATCAGAAGTGGGGAGAAGTTATCTCTAAATAATAAACTCTTGGCAGGCAGCCACTAGGTTGTTGCCAAGTTCCGTTATCATAAGGAAAAGGATTTTGCTGGCTGGTTTGGTCTTTAACTCTTGAACGTCTGTTGGTGTGTGTGCGTGTGGTTGGGGACAGAACAGGTGTCTTCAGCAGCTGTTTCTATCTATGTCCACACTCAATATGTATGTACATGAAGCTTATCAGATGCCAGATGACACTAAATTTTGGAAGCACATTTCTGGGGATCTCCAAAAAACCCAAAATGGGCTGTGTCTTTGGCTTAGCACAACTACTTTTATCCAGACCTTCTATTTTATGTCTTTCCCTTCTTTGAAATAAGGGCTGCAGGATATTGAAATTATTCAGGCAGAGAGGGTTGTGGCTCATCAGCTGTAGAGTCAGACGAGGGGGAGGTTGAGGGAGAGCCTGGGCCAGCTTCGGAGCCTTTGGAAGGCTCTGATAAGAAAACAGCATCAGAGCCAGGGCCAGTGGTGGGATTCAGCCAGTTTGGGCTGGTTCAGGTGAACTGGTTGTTAAATTATTTGATTCACACCACTGGCCAGGGCCTTCCATTCTCCCCCAATGGAGAGGCAGCTGTCTTCAGGGCCATACCTGAGTGAGGGGAAGGAACAAATGAGGCCCATCCCAGATGCACATATGCACAGAGAGGAAAAGAGAGGAGAGCAAAGGAAATCAATAAGCCGGCTCTCAGGGAGAGGCAGATACAGACAATAGCCAGCCCCTCCCTGACTGGGAAATAAATAGGAGGGATTTGGGAGGGGCTGGTTGTCACAGACAACCATTCGTTTCTAGTAGACAAGCAATTTGGATTTCTTGGATAAACCCAGATTTGTTGGGACTATTTATATGTTTGATTTTTGTGTGTGTGTGTGTGTGAATAAAAGACTGAGAGCTTTTTGTAACGATGAATGACACGAAGACATGTTGACAGAGGAATTCACCAGGCTCACTTGTAAACATTGCTCTCGTTTTCAGAGCATATAATGCCTGATAAACTTTATATGGAAATTAATTGAGTACAATAACTGAGAGTCATAGATGTCATCTGAGCATTGCTAAGTGAAGTCTTAAAAGAATGGCGAGAAAAGACAGGCTTGTAGTGCGTGAAATATATACCATCATGAGTAACACCAAAAGAAACTAAATTAGCTCCGTGCAGCATTAAAAGGCATCCTGCCAACTCTTTTTTGGTTTTTCTTTACCCCTTTGAAAGAAACTGGACTATGCAGCTTCTGATGGGCCTTTTACATTTTTAAAGAAGTATTTTCAACTTGGATATTAAAGTCTCCCAGCAAAAATGTTATCTGCAGAAGAAAAATAGATATTTAGAAATTACATTTTTAGTAGATGGTAATTGGCTTGGAGAAATATTTTTCTAGTCCAAGTGTACAAAGGGAAAAGCAGACAACTTCTATATAGATTATTACTGTATATATAATTATATAATTCTATGTACATACAGTATGACCCATGGTGGCACAGTGGTTAGAATACAGTATTGCAGGCTAAGTCTGCCTACTGGCAGGAGTTTGATCCTAACTGCCTCATCCTTCCATCCATCCTTCCTTCGATAGATTGTTGGAGCCAATATGCTGATTCTGTAATCCACGCTTATGAAGCAGTATATAAGTCTAAGTGCTATTGCCATTGCTCTATATGCTACTCATTAGCTGCTTTAGATTCTGCAACATACCAGATGGGGAGAGAAAGAGAGGGACAGAGACAAAGACAGAGAGAGAAGGAGGGAGGGAGAGGGAGGGAGAGAGAGGGAGATGATAGATGATAGATAGATAGATAGATAGATAGATAGATAGATAGATAGATAGATAGATAGATAGATAGATAGATGATAGAAGATAGATAGATAGATAGATAGATAGATAGATAGATAGATAGATAGATAGATAGATAGATAGATAGATAGATAGACAGACAGACAGACAGACAGATAGATGATAGACAGACTGACAGGCAGACAGACAGACAGACAGACAGACAGACAGACAGACAGACAGACACTGTCACATGAGACCAGGGGTGAAATCCAGCAGGTTCTGGAGAACTGGTAGCGGAAATTTTGAATAGTTCAGAGGACCGGCAAATACTACTCTGGCTGGCCCCAGAATGGGATGGAAATGGAGATTTTGCAGTATCCTTCCCCTGCCATGCCTACCAAGCCACGTTCACCAAGCCACACCACACCACGCCCATCAAGCCATGCCCACAGAACCAGTAATAAAAAAAAATTGGATTTCACCACTGCATGAGACCATGTTAAAACATTATCCTCAGTCCTTCAATAGCCACACATAGACTTATTCAAGTTCTGGTCTAAAGATATGCAAGGGAAATCACATATGTGGCCTTCATAAATATGTTTCTCTTACTTATGCTAATACTCCCACTAAGATAGGTGGCACATAGGACACTGCATAATTTTTGCATTTAGTGATGGAGTGATACATTAAAACCTCACTACCTGGAAAGTAATTTCAAGTGGCTATCTAGGCAACTGGCCCTACGTACCTCCTTGTTATGATGTCTCATTTAAATAACTGAAGAAATAATTACTTTAGGACTAACAACTTTGCTTATGAAAGCAAAGTAGGATTTTGGTGGAATGTTCTTGAAAGCCATCAGCCTATAATCCTCTGTACATTCAAGAAGTACTTAAGTCTTCTATAATAGGGAACAACTGTATTGGTTGGCATGGAAACTTTGGGTGGCTTTTAACTGAAAATGGGGCTTTTATTTATCCGATTGTCTAGTAATGTCAAAGTGCTACACAAAAATAGCTGGGATTTTGTGACTTATGAGCAAAAGTCCTTCATGCACAGTAGATCTGAGATACATTTCTTTTAACATACAAATGTAACTTAATTAACGGACAATTATTTCATTCTTTACAGTGTAATTTAGTAAAGACGTTGCATGCCCATAGGTTTAACAGTTGGTGATGCTTCCAAATACAGTTACATGTGCAGACACAGAAACTCATGCATATACCTTGGTTAGATTCTAGTTCTTCAACCATTCGTCATCCTATTGATGCTGTCTCAACAGAGAAAGCCCAGGAACCATGGACACAAAGATTTCCAATGACCAAGTAAACTGTTTCATGATAGCAATCAATAATTTCAATTTTCTTCTTTTATTTTTTACAATCACACCACTGAGTTGTTAGTTTACACACATCTTAATTTCTTCAAAGAACAATTCTGTAGCAGCCTTTGCAGAAGACAGTAAGGTCCATTTATTTCCATGAGAATAGCACTAAGATCTATGTCTGTAATTGCCTCCTGGTTAACTTTTTGGAATGACTTTTGGACCTAAAGAAGGAGAAAAATCTCTCTCTCTTTCTCTCTCTGTCTCTGTCTCTGTCTCTGTCTCTCTGTCTCTGTCTCTCTCTCTCTCTCTCCCCTCTCTCTCTCCCTCCCTCCTCTCTCCGCCCCCCCTCTCTCTTCATTTGTCAGGGTTCCAAGTAACACCCCCAACGCTTGAGTTTCCTCAAAGTTCCACTTTATTAGAAATGTCATATCGGCACAACTGGGAAAACCTGAATATGAAAGTTTCCAGGTTTCCCCCACCTAAAAGAAAGTTTAAGTCCCTGCCCAGCACTCCCATGTCCATCAAACAATCCAATCAGACACCATCAAAAATTGAAGATACCTCCCAGTCACCTCATCGCAGCTTCAAGGCAAGGTGGCCTTGACTCTCTGAGAAAAGAATGTTATTTTGACTACCTATCACCCACATTCTATACAATCCCCCCTCCCATTTTCCCACAATAGAAAATGTGGCAGGCCTGAAAGCGCAAATGTAAAAGAGGGCTTCCAGGTCTGACACCATTTTCTTGGGCAATAGATAATTTTGTACATCCTCATCAACTCCCATATTCTGTTGCTTTTTTTCCAACCCTGGTCTCAAACATTGCAGCCTATTTGCATAAAAAAATTATTCCAGTTGCTCTATCATCACTTGTATTTTATCCTTTTTCAGATCTGATGGTCAGAAACTGTACACGGTATTTCAGAACTGTAAATGCATATAATTTCTAAAAGTGCATCTTCATATTGGCCATTCTCTCACTCCTTGGGATCATCAGACTAGGCTTTTTATAATGATTTTACATCTTTAATGAGCTTTTCATGACCTCAAGACCCCTTCAAGGTGAAGTTAGAGTATTTTGTCTCAAGTATAGTTGTCCATCAGTTTGCACAACTATATTTGACATTTTGTGGACTCTTCACAACCTGAAGAGATGCTTCAGGAGCTTCTCATATTCACTTTAGATTTCACCACCTGGAATAGTTTGAGAATGTCGCTGCTGTTCATGACTATTGTGATATATTCAAGGCTCCCCTTGAAGAGCACCCGGAGGCTCCAACTGGTCCAGAATGCAGCAGCGCGGGTAGTGATGGGAGCAGCATGGCGCTCCCATGTAACACCGCTCCTGCGCGAGCTGCCCTGGCTCCCAGTGGTCTTCCGGGTGCGCTTCAAGGTGCTGGTTATCACCTTTAAAGCGCTCCATGGCATCGGGCCTAGCTATCTTCGAGACCGCCTGCTGTTACCGACAACCTCCCAGCGACCCGTGCACTCCCACAGAGAGGGCCTCCTCAGGGTGCCATCAGCCAATCAATGCAGGCTGGTGACCCCCAGGGGGAGGGCCTTCTCTGTGGGGGCACCTACCCTCTGGAATCAGTTGCCCCCAGAGATAAGGAGAATCCAAGACCTTAGTGCCTTCTGCCGTGCCCTTAAAACCCACTTTTTCCAGCAAGCCGGGCTGGCTTAAGAAGAAATTTTAAATGTTTTAATTGGTTTGTATTTTTAATTTTGGGCCAAATTTATATATATTTTAATTGTTTTTAATATTTGTATTTCATGTTTTTTAATTCTGGCTGTACACCGCCCTGAGTCCTCAGGGAGAAGGGCGGTATATAAATTTTTTTTTTTAAAAAAAATTCAAGTTATGTATAAATAATTTTGAAAGGAAATTATCCAGTCATGTTATTGAAAACTTTCCCTTTTTATTTTCTTCTATTTTGCAATTCAGATGATTACCATTTTTTTCCCCCCTATTCTCTCTGGAAATGCCCTAAATCACAAACGATGGGGATATCGGCAGGAAATCCAAAAATATAATGCAAATGCAGGCATGCTAATTTGTGTGGTTAGTATGTTTTGGGTTAACATGATTTTGTACAGATTAAAGTAAAGGTTCCCCCCCGCACATGCTTGCTAGTCGTTTCTGGCTCTAGGGGGTGGTGCTCATCTCCGTTTCTAAGCCGAAGAGCCAGCACTGTTATTTTCCAAAGGGAAGTTTTTATTACCTGATGAAAACATGAAGACTTGGATTTTGTCCTTGCAATTTGTGTTCCACTATAGATGTGCTGCAGGGGTGGGTTCTACTTACATTTACTACCAGTTTGCAGTGGGGCCATGTGCGCAAGCGCAGAAGCTTCTGTGCATGCACAGAAGCATTTTGATGACCTCGGGGTTGGCGGGCAGAGCCTCCCGCTGATTTTACTACCGGTTCTATACAGGGGTGGGTTCTAAATTTTTTTTACTACTGGTTCTGTGGGCGTGGCTTATTTTGTGGGTGTGGCTTGGAGGTCATGTGACTAGGTGGGCGTGGCTAGCTGGTCAGAGTCATTTCTGGAAGGTCCTCGCACTTACGACCAGTCCTCACACTTATGACCCGACTCATTTGTTTGCTTTTAACACCGATCAGCTGTAGGATGGCCCTTTGAAGCCCCACAGCAAGAGTTTAAACAGTTTTTTTCCCTTTAGTCATCAGCTGGGACTCAGGAGGCAGCAATAGATTGGGGGTGGGACCAAATAAAAGGTAAGAATAACGTGGGGTGGGTGGGGGGGTGGGAGGGTGGGGGGGGAGAACCGGTTCAGTGAGGTCATATGGTCACCGCTACCGGCTCGGCCGAACTGGACCGAACTGGGAGGAACCCACCACTGGTTCTATAGAACCGGTGCGAACTCGGGGCAACCCACCACTAATGTGCTGGGACAAACACACACACACACACACACACACACAGAAAGAGAGAGGGGGAGAGAAAGAGAGGGAGGGAGGAGAGGGAGAGGAAAGAGAGAGAGAGAGAGAAAGAGAGAGGGGGAGGGGGGAGAGGGGGAGAGAGAGAAAGAGAGAGAGAGAGAGAGAGAGAGAGAGAGAGAGAGAGAGAGAGAGAGAGAGAGAGAGAGAGAGACTGCTCCCAGCTAAATCTGGAATGAAAATAATGTACATCTCTATTTCTCATAAAGCTAGTATGCTAAATGAATCAGAACCAACTAAATCTATAAATTCACTGGACAGAATTTGGCTATTCTTTCCAGATGGTTTGTCTGATGGAGGAGGAAGCTCAGGTTTTTTTTCCTGAGTTAGTTCAGGTGTAGCCTTTCACCTTAAAAATGATTGCATGAATCAGGGGTGGTATTCACTTACTTTCCCTACCGGTTCGCAAATCTGTGTGCACACGCACTCGCATTGCTCACGTGCGCCCCGTCCACACATGCATCCGGCCTTCCGCATATGCACTTTGCTGGCATGCACGCTTTCCGTGCATTCGCCCAGCCTCAAAAATGTGCCTAAATAGGATGGCATAGAGCTGATTTCCTCTACCGGTTCAGGCGAACCGGTCTAAACCGGCTGAATACCTCCTTTGGTATGAATGCTCAACAAAAGAACACAAATCAACATGTTGCTTTCTAACAAAAGTCAGATTTCCTTTTGAAGAAACAACCACCTTGAGTGGTTAAAAAAAAAAGAAGATATCGTGCAGTTTGATTGACATATCTATTGAGCTCTGCTGTCAAAAATCTGTGAATCCCCTGAGTAATTAGTAACTAGATTTTTGTTACTGAGTCCTATAGTTCTTCCCCTAGGACATCGTTTATTATTAATTCCCCTTATTGGCTATGCTATGCTGATGATTACTGTATATAAAGTCCCATGAGTGAATATTCTCCCCAGTGAAAAGATTGAAGCAGAGATGATTGGATTTTGGAAAGGTGGTCAAATTTCCCTTTCAGAAAGCTCAAGGAAGAAGAGTTTAGTAGATCAGGTAAAAACTGAGGCAGTAGGAATTGTGTTATCCCAACTTTACCAGTCACTGTTTAAATTAAGGACATCTCAGGCTGGACCGATAGAATCATTTGATTGTCCATAGACAAAAATCATAATCCAAGAGTGTGAGGCATAATAATGATCTATGTAGAGTATTCTGTGCTCCCTAAAACCATAGTTTATTGCATTCATATCATTATGACAGAACCAGAAGGCTGTTATGGAAATGAGAAGATGGACGGGCGGATGGATGGATGGATGGATGGGTGCATGCATGGACATTGAGGAAAGACAGTATTTAGATTGCAGAATAAAGCTGGAAGGGACCTTGGAAGTCTTCTAGTCCAACCCATATACCCTATACCATTCCAGTCTCTTCTTAAAAACTTCTAGTGGTGAATCACCTACAACTTCTGAGAGCAAGCTATTCCACTAATTGTCCTCACTGTTAGGAAGTTTGTTCTCAATTCCAAGTTGCTTCTCTCCTTGATTAGGTTCCATCCATTGTTTATTGTCCTGCCCTCAAGTGCTTTGGAAAATAAATTGACCCCCTCTTCTTTGTGGCAGCCACTCAAATACTGGAATACTGCTATCATGTCAACCCTAGTCCTTCTTTTCTCTAGACTAGACATATACAATTCCTGCCTATTGTTCATGTTTTAGTCTCCAGGACCTTAATAATTTTAGTCGCTCATCTCTGCACTTTTTCCAAAGTTTTTAAAGTACCTGAAGTGTTGTCTCAAAGAAGACATCACAATCTGTTCTCTGTCATCACAGACAACATGACACAGCACAACGGTCTTAAATGATAAGAGGTCAGATTCTGGTTGGATCCTAGGAAAAACATTGTAAGATCACAGCCACTTAACAGAGCAATTTATTTGGAGCAAATAAGGTACATGTCAATGTTCCAATGGACACCCTAATTAAATCATGAGCCTCGAGCCAAGCTTCAAAAGAAATCCAGTTATTTATTAGGAGCTTCATGTTGGCACATTCTCAAGTGAAGCCAACTCTGACCCCACGTAATTTATGGCCCCAATCATGACCCTGTTTCCCCCTCTCCCCAGGATGAATCATCAATCACATTCACCAACGGAGCAATTTCACGGGTTGTAGAAATCACTCCTCTCCGGCAGCTGTGGGTAACCCTGGGAGACAGCTTTGAGAAAGATATGTTTGGAATGTGCTCCTGCCTTTGGCTGCCATGCTGCTTTGTCGGTTTCCTATCCCCCTTGCTTATGGCAACTCAAGAGCAGGCCAGGGATGCTTTGCGAGTTGACAGTACATCTTTACTGGATGTAAAGATTAGGACTGGTACCAGAATGAATTAAATTGGATCTAATAATTGAAATGGTTTCTTCCAGGATTCAAAGTTAGGTCAGATGGAAGTGAAGAGAAGGAACTTGGTTTCAAATTCCAAAGCTGCACCCAATGTCATGCAACTTTCACTCAAGAGTAAATTGTTTACCTTCACACTACCTATTGAGAGTTAAGTGGAGTTGTCCCCATCTTCCCAAGCTGGGGAAGGCTATCCCCCCCCCCCAAAAAAAAAAAAAAAAGAATTCTAGAAGTCATTTGTTGTGAAAAGCCCAAGAAAAGAATCTGGAAGTTCCTCTATCATTTTTTTTTAAAAAAAATCTTCTTATTGTTTAGACTAACCAAACTAGTTCAAAGTCAAATGGATTGCAACCTCTTTCTCTTCACAGACTCTAAGGTAAAGCTTCAAGCTTACAGTATATTTACTGCTTAGCAAAAAAAAAAAAAGTGGGTGGAAAGGAATCATACTTTCAGTAAGATCTCTTTTTGCTTTTTTTTTTCCAATTAAAAACCTAGATCGTGAGAAAAATAAAGGATTAGGCAGACAGAACGCTGCAAAGCAAAATACTGCAGGGGTGAAATACAGCAGGTTCTGACAGGTTCTGGAGAACCTGTAGCGGAAATTTTGAGCAGTTCGGAGAACTGGCAAATACCACCTCTGGTTGGCTCCAGAGTGGGGTGGGAATGGAGATTTTGCAGTATCCTTCCCCTTGAATGGGGTGGGAATGGCGATTTTGCAGTATCTTTCCCCTGGAATGGGGTGGGAATGGTGATTTTGCAGTGTCCTTCCCCTGGAATGGGGTGGGAATGGCGATTTTGCAGTATCCTTCTCCTGTCATGCCCATCAAGCCACGTCCACCAAGCCACACCACGCCCACCAAGCCACGCCCACAGAACCGGTAATAAAAAAAATTGGATTTCACCACTGCTTTACTGTCCATATTTCCCTCGACAAGTCAGTACCTGCATTATGAAAAAAGAAAATGAAATATGGCAATGAAATAGAGGGCTGCTGCTGTTGTTTTTAAGAAATTCAGGATCACTTTGCAATCTTCACAATTGCTGGACTAATCAATCTGTCTAAAAACGTTTCTTTTTATCCGGTGTTCTTTGAGTATGCCAGTCTCAATTAATGCTGTCTGCCACCGTCATGTGAAGATGAATGCAAGTGATAATCAACATCTCTTTGAGTTGTTTGTCTTTCTGTCTATCTTAAAAGCTGGCACAAATATCAGTTATCAAAGCTCTAGGAAGTGAGAGAGATGGCCCAAAAGGAATCTATGTATGTATTATTTTCTTTAAGACTTTTGTGTCTTAAACTGTACTTTTGTGTACAGTTGCTACTGCAATATGAGGCATTTAAGGTATAAATGCTTCATCATTGTAGAAAGTATCCATTTCTCTTCTGAAGTATCGCTATTTAATGGACTCGGTTCCCACATTCAGTTGCCACTCATCAATGCCAATCCATCTCTCACCCAGGCTAGTAATATGCATCTTTTGTTGGAGCAAGCAACCTCACTGCTGCCTTTTCTTTTAAGAGTCAATGTTATGAGCAGAGGTGGGCTACAAAAATTTTAGCAAGGGGTTCTCTGCCCGGTTGCTGGGTAGGTGTGGCTATGGTGGGCGTGGCCTAGTCGGTCTCCTGTACCATGGCAGTGGGGGTTGCCCTCCCCGGGTTCCGGAGGCTTTCTTTGAGCCTCCAGGAGGGTGAAAATGGCCTCTCCAGGTTCCAGAGGCCCTCCTGAACTTCTGCTAGGCCTGTTTTTCACCCTCCCCGAGCCACGACACGCACCGTGCACTTACCTGCATCCAAAAGGGCCACGTGGGGACTCCTGGGAGGGGTGGGGTGGGCACGGCTATCCAAGAGTGGGATTTGGGGTTTCTCCAAACTGTACAGAATCTTAGCTAGAGGTTCTCCCAAACCCCCAGCAGCCTACCCCTCCTTATGAGTCATGGTTCTGCATCAGTGCTGGTTGCAAAGATGCAGTTGGAACACTTTCACCCTGTGACCTTCCCCAAAGAGGAAAAAAAAAAAATCACATGGACCAAGCTTCTGGGTGATCAGATATTGATGAAGCTCCTCAGACTATTTCTGCTGATGTTCTGGGACCAATATTTGTCCTTTTTCCAAGGGTACAAAGCTCAAACAGAGAAAATGGATGGCAGATATATATCTGGATCTGTCTTGCCCTAGCACAGGCATCTTTACAAATAATAATAATAATCCAAATAAAAATCTGGTATGCATGGAAACACTGAAAGAACTTCACATCTCATTTCCCAAATGATAGCCCTGTATATTTTATCATGTGCATCACCTTAGTAAGATAGGAGTGGTGCAGTGGCTAGAGATGGAGCTCTCATCTCACAATCAGGACGCCATGAGTTCTATCCCAGGTAGAGGCAGATATTTCTCTCTCTGGGCACAATGAGGATATATCTGCTGAACAAAACTCTGCATTGGCAACAGGAAGGGCATCCGGCCAGTAAACACTCTGCTAGTTCCATTCAGTTGCCCAGACTCCACCCTGTGAGGGATTATGGGGTTGTAAAAAGATGATGATGATCACCTTAGGAAGATAGATAGATAGATAGATAGATAGATAGATAGATAGATAGATAGATAGATAGATAGATAGATAGGTAGGTAGGTAGGTAGGTAGGTAGGTAGGTAGGTAGGTAGGTAGGTAGGTAGATAGATAGATAGATAGATAGATAGATAGATAGATAGATAGATAGATAGATAGATAGATAGATAGATAGATAGATAGATAGATATTATATATATGGAAGGGAGATATATATCTATATTTCACATATATATCCTGTCAGAGTTTCTTGCAAAAATCAAATCCAGAAGCACACACAGATAACTGATTCAGCAGGATTCATTAACTTCTCTTTATATACATAATAACAGATGAAGTCAATTTTACAATACCAATAGAGATTCTTCTTCAACGTAGTAGCAGTTATAAGCAAAACACAAGGCAGCAGTACAGCAGAAATGTAAGTCCAGACTGGTTTCAGTTTCGTTTCTCAGCACAGCACAGAACTGAGCCACGCCCAGCCTCCAAACTGTTTCAGCTCCCATTGGCTGACTTAGTTGCTATGCCTATTCATTGGCTGACCTTGTTACCACGTCTCCATTTAGTCCCCATTGGCTGATCTATTCCAGTCCATGAATATTCATACTCTGACATATCCGGATCTATATTTACTTTTTTTTATTATTATTATTTGTAAAGATGCATGTACTGGGCAAGACAGATCCAGAACTCTCTTTAACTTGACCAACCAAAAACTAAATAAGTGAACTTGACACGAATAGTAATGACTCTGTTTTAGGAGCTAGATAAAGATGTTGTTTCTCTAGAGCCATGATGGCGAACCTATGGCACGCGTGCCACAGGTGGCACGCAGAGCCATATCTGTGGGCACACGAGCGTTGCCCTAGCTCAGCTCCAGCACACATGCGTGCGCCGGCCAACTGATTTTCGGGCCTTCCGGACCCACCAGAAGTTGGGAAACGGCCATTTCCAGCCTCCGGGAGGGTGGGGGAGGCCGTTTTCGCCCTCCCCAGGCTCCAAGAAAGACTCTGGAGCCTGGGGAGGGCAAAAAACGGGCCTACTGGACCCATCGGTAACCTTTTTGCCATTATGTGCCAAAAGCAGGGGGAGCGCGGGGGGGGGGGTTGCGTGTACATGCACGGGGGGGCATTGAATTATGAGTGTGGGCACGCACGCGCGCGACCCCTCCACTTGCTCCCCCCACTTTTGGCATGCGATGGCAAAAAGATTAGCCATCACTGCTCTAGAGACAAGCTTAGATCCCAGCTTCTATGCCCATATCCATATTCTGCTAAGAGGCTTGTCGCCACCATTCTGGATATTCTTCAACTTTCTAATTCAACCAAGTGTTTCTGGCCATCTCCCACCAAAACGCCAAGTAATCCTCAACCATCCAATCCTGCTTTAGCTGTTGTGAGGTTCAACTTTTCTATCAATCCATTCAGTGTTTACAATTTATTTAACGTTCGCCTTTTTGCTGCAATCCTGTGAGATGTTCTTGCCCCTGAAGATTTAGCTTTCACCTGTTGAATTTACGCTCACTTACTGCAAAAAAGAAAAAGAAAAAGAAAAAGAAAAAGAAAAGAAAAGAAAAGAAAAGAAAAGAAAAGAAAAGAAAAGAAAAGAAAAGAAAGAAATCACTCTGTCTCACATGGATCGGCCAGACGGAGATTCACCAGGGAGGGAAACAGCAAATAGCAGGGAAGTTCGTGTGCCTGTTGAATTTATGTATGGGGACAAATATGGGACTTTGATCTGTGCAATTATGTTAGCTGAGGCAAGAACACAAACCCACGGGATTTCTCCATGCAAAGGGAATACATCCATCCTAAACAGAATTGGTCCTATAGGGGTTGATTTACACTATGATGCCATGATAAATTACACAAGCACAAATATCCAACTACTTAATCCATTTATTTATGACATTCCTAGCTGGGGACAATAGCACTGCAGATCTACTGCACATGCAGCCTATCAAGATTTCCCAGGACAGTTTTATTTTTGGCCTGATCTTGGTGTCATCGTGTATTCAAAAAATGTTTTCCAATGGGGGGAAAAGAAGGATTTTCTTCCTCGTTTCTTCAAGCCCTGCTTATCTACTACTTATCCAATCTGTGGCAGCGAAGTCCAGGTGGTAATCAACTCAGTATGAAATTGCTTTCCTGCTATAATTTTGATAAATATTACACGGTAATTACCACTGAAACACTAGCATTAATAGTAGGAGGAAGCAGCGTTGCCAACTGGCCTCTGTCCAAAGTGATTAAGCGCCCTCCTATTTTGTAGAGAAGACAGAATTTGTCCTGATTCATCTGTAGTCTCATCCTCGATCTTCTTGCTCAGAAGCCTTTTTAAGGAAGGTTCTCCTAACAAGTACACAAAGAAGCTCATCTTTACTGCATATTATATAACCAGTTTCCCATTGAATCATCATTTCAAAGTTAATTCCTTACCCAAATAGAGAAACAGAATGATCAAGGGTGAGACCAGATAATGACTTCCATTATCTTGCCAGCTTCCCCACTGTACTTTCTTGTGGAAAGCTGGCAAGCAGCATTAAAAACCTTCCTTCCTTCCTTCCTTCCTTCCTTCCTTCCTTCCTTCCTTCCTTCCTTCCTTTCTCTCTCCCTCCCTCCTTCCCTCCCTCCCTCAGGGGTGAGTTCTTACCTTTACTACCGGTTCGCAATGGGACCATGCGCGCGCTTCTGCACATGCGCAGATCATCAATTATGACATCTGAGTGGGTGGGCGGAGCCTCCTGCTGCTTTTACTACTGCTTCTAAAGAACTGGACAGAACCGGGAACAACCCACCACTACTCCCTCAGGAGTTATGGGTTTCACTTTTTGGGCACATTCTATAAATTAATCCATTTGTTTGGGTAAGGGAAAGGAGTGAGGGATTGCGGGATTGCCTGGGAAACTGTCACATAGCATTGAAATTGAGGCTCACATGAGTGCAGCAACAAAATTTGTTACTGTGGACGTGGCTTGGTGGTGTGTGGGGGTAATGTGACTGGGTGGGCGTGAGCAATTTTTTTTTTTTTACTTTTAAAACCATTTTTTTTTTTGTAAAAAAATGCTTTCAAAAAGGCTCTGACGATCACAGCTGAGTTGCCTGATCGGCAGAGGCTTTTTTTCTTTTAAATGCCTCTGATGATCAGGCAACTCAGCTTGAATCGTCAGAGGCTTTTTTTTTAAAAAAAGCCTCTGCCGATCAGGCAACTCAGCTTAGATCATCAGAGGCTTTTAAAAGAAAAAAAGCCTCTGCTGATCAGGCAACTCAGCTTGGATCATCGGAGGCATTTAAAAGAAAAAAAAAATTTTTTTCTTTTAAATGCCTCTGACGATCCAAGCTGAGTTGCCTGATCGACAGAGGCTTTTTTTCTTTTACTTTTAAAAGCATTTTTTCGGCCGAAGAGGTTGTAGAAAAATGCTTTTAAAAGTAAAAAAAAAAGTCTCTGATGATTGCGTGGCTCAGCTGGGCATGGGGGGGGCAGGGATTTTTGCTACCGGTTCGCCAAACCACCCGCCTCCATCGCTACCGGATTGCGCGATCCGGTCCGAACCGGGAGCATTTCACCCCTGATAAAGGGAACACAATTGTTCCCACATACTAGCAGAAGGCTAGTATATAAAGGCAGAAGGCTGCCAATATAAAGGAATCCAACTGACCAAATATACAGTAGCTGTTTCTTCTCTTTTCACTCATCAACTCACACGATCACATGATTTGGATTCGGTTTTAACGGTGGTTCAACCCTTTCTAACCTCATGTCAAACCAGCGGTGGGTTCATAATTTCTCTGGTTTGGCTTTATTTGCACTATTAATAATTAATGGCATAAATCTGCATAATGAGAGAGGATATTATGAAAATGTGAAAGGTATTGGAAGATTAATTAGAGGCAAAAAAAGGCTATTTGTTTTAGTCTAGCTCAGATGTAGAAAGTGGTTTCTCATTCAGCACAGATTCCCCATGACGTTCAAACGTACAGAATTTTAACTCTTTTATTTACAGATATTTGTCACATAAATGGTGCTCGCGCATAAGGACGATGATCAGAAAGGAATCGAGAAGTATATCCATCAAGACGGGTAGCAGATCTTTTTTTGGGTGGAGGGGAGGATTTTGTCTTAAAGATGGGAAAGCAGTCAGCCAACCAATTTTCTACAGAGGAGGGTCTTACATGTACCTTTTCCGCCAACCACTTCATGTCTACGGTTATTATTTTATTCAATGCGGTTTAGTAAAAATACACCAAGAGCAGAGGGTATGATGAAAATGACAGGATTTAAGTTATTAGTTGAATGGGAATGAAAGGATGTTACCAAAGTGGGAATAGTAAAAATAGATTAAATTAAATTTTAAAACGTTTACTAAAGCAAGGAAAATGTTCTAATAAAATCCATGATTTATATGTTTTAAAACTATTTTCATTCCAGACATTTTCCTAATCCTTTTAAGTCGCTGTCATGTTTTCCACAACACAGCAGATGGACTGAGGTACATCAGTGCTAAAACAATATGGCTGTTTTATATCATGGCGGAAGCAAATAAATAATTTGCTTCAGCCATGATATACACATACACATGTACACTGCCTGCTTTATACACACACACACACACACACACACACACACACACACACACTCCTACTTGGAAGGAAAGCCCCTCTGCCTGGGAAAATAGCTGGATTTTTCCTCCCATAAACTTAAATCTTCACAACACTGAACCTTCTCCCCACACAAACACCCAATCTGAATGTATCAGAATGGGTTTAACTGTAGTCTATATTTCCACTCTGCCTCCTTTAAGTATAATGCATTTTTTTAAAAAAAAATAAAGTGACTGCAAGAAATCAGACTTGGCCAAAGGTTTTAACAAACCTTTAATAATTTAAATAATCATTTAACTATTTAATTAAATATAGAATTTAATAATATTCTATTATTATTATTCTGTTATTATTATTAATATAATACTATTACTATTAGTCTTCTCATCGTTCCTATCACCCATCTCCTCCCACTTATGACTGCATGACTGTAACTTTGTTGCTTGTATCCTTACAATTTATATTGATATTGATTGTTTTATTTATTTATTTATTTGTCAACAAGTATAAGGAAACAAGTAACAGTATAGACATAGACATGGACACATGAAAAAAATTGGCACAAATAAAAGGACATAAATAGGCAAAACATAGCCATAAACACATAGAATGAGTACATATAAATGGGGACAGTAGGACAGGGATGGTAGGCACGCTGGGGCGCTTATGCATGCCCCCTTAGGGACCTCTTAAGAAACATGAAAGGTCCACGGTAGACAGTTTAAGGTAAAAGGTCTGGGGATTAGTGAGACTAACAACAGGATCAGGTAGAGTGTTCCAGACATTTACTACTCTATTGCAGAAGTCATATTTCCTACAATCAAGATTAGCGCGATTTACATTGAGTTTGAATCTATTGATATTGTAAAATCTATTGTGTTATTATGGTTGAAATTAAAGTACTCATTTACAGGTAGGACTTCTTGGTAAATAATCTTATGAACTAAGCATAGGTCAGAACATAGATGGCGTAGTTTAAGGCTATCCAGGCCTAAAATTTCAAGCCTGGTGGGATAGGGAATTTTATTGTTTCCTAGTATGATTTGATTGCTTATTTGTACTCTATGACTATCATTAAGTGTTGTACCTTATGATTCTTGATGAATGTATCTTGTCTTTTTATGTACACTGAGACCATATGCATATGCACCAAAGACAAATTCCTTGGCTAATAAAGAATTCTATTCTATTCTATTCTATTCTATTCTATTCTATTCTATTCTATTCTATTCTATTCTATTCTATTCTATTCTATTCTATTCTATTCTATTCTATTCTATTCAAAAGAAGGTGGCTTATTTTCCCAACATTGTTGTGTTACCGAGGTGCCAGGAAGACAAATGGTTGAGGCAAGTAGTTTAATCTTCTTCACCTCACCGATCTGTTTAAAAACTGCCCAATTTCTTATTTATTTATTTATTTATTTATTTATTTATTTATTTATTTATTTATTTATTTGTTTGTTTGTTTGTTTGTTTATTTATTTATTCATTCATTCATTCATTCATTCATTCATTCATTCATTCATTCATTCATTCATTCATTTTATTAGATTTTTATACCGCCCTTCTCCCAACTGGACTCAGGGCGGTGAACAGCCAAGAATAAAAACATCACATACAAAATTTAAAATTTTTAAAAAGAATTAAACAAATTTTGGCCCAATAAATTTAAAACACCCCAACTAAAATCAAATTAACAATTAAAAATATCTAAGTGGGGGGAGGGTTAAGCCAGCCCGGCTTGATGAAATAAAAAAGTTTTAAGGGCACGGTGAAAAGCCCCATTTATCTGTTCTGTATGATCCTATGGAGCTTTTAATTGCTATGGGGAGCTACAGAGTCACCTTGATAAAGTCAACAGGTGCATATCATATGGAAAACAGCTTTGGGGAACATCTTTTTTTTTCTCCTCTATTTCTATATAACTCAAGATAAGGCCTCTAATATGAATTTTCCCAAGGACTGTGGCTAACAAAGGGACAGGGGTTTTTAACATGTCCTCCAAATTCTTCTGCAAGGAAGAACACTTCTACTTTTCCAAATGGATGATCCTGGGAGGGGAAAAAAAAAACAAAAAACCTCTGTTGGCTGATATTGGTGTGTCAGTCCAATTTTTAATTCTCCTCAAAGAAAATTCTGCTGAGCATTTGAAGGTCGAGATGTATCTCTCCTTTGGAGCGTTCGAGGAACCGAGAAGCATCAACTTATGACTTTGTCAAATGATTTGCTTGGGAACAGAGAGGCCTTTCAAATCAAATAGAAATTGGCTCGGGCTTCTCCCAAGCGTACTTCTAATAAAGCAATTCCGCTACCATTGTTGACTTTCATGATATCAGGTGGAGGGAAGGCAAACTGAATATAAAAGGGCTCCCGTATCAAAAGCGTTCTGCAGTTCCCCACTATTGAAATAGGAAAGAAGAGGAATCCAATGGTGCTTTTTTTCAAAAAGCAAACTGGACTTTCTTGTTTCTCTTTGAAGACATTTCACTTCTCATCCAAGAAGCTTCTTCAGCTCTGACTGGATGGTGGGGAATGAAAGGATGGGTTTATATTCCTTGCAGACAGTTGGTCACCTGAGTTTTTTTTAGAGAGTTGTTAAGGCTCTCAACAATCCTCTAAAAGAATATTAAACCTAAAAGAATGCAAATAGTTTGTTTTGCTATCCTCTGCCAATGAAAACGGAGCCCAGGGGGATGTGGACAGGTCCTCCAGTGCTCTATTTTGCTGACAGGAGGCCATTGTGCCCAAAAATGGAGCCCGGGAGGGCCGCACATGCCCCCCCCAGCTCTGTTTTCACTGGCAGAGGCACCACAGGCTGATCCTTTGCTGCTTCCAAGGGAGCCCCATGAGCCAGATCTAAGCACCCCGTGGGCCAGATCCGGCCCCCGGTTTTTGAGTTTGACACCCCTGGCCTAGCCCAACTGAACAGAGTTGAACTCAATCTAAACCCAAGTGCTTATCTGCTCAAGAAAAATACACATGTGTTGAAATATGCTGAAGTGATCATTTGCAAAACAGCAAGCAGTTCTTTTAAACTGCAGTCTACACACCATTTGCCTTGGGAGAAAACCTTCCTCAGTTCAACGTGTTTTAATTTCTAAGTCAGTAGATCTGCAATATTGTTTAATCGATTGGCATCAGTGAATTCTATTAAATAGGAAACGATGTTGGGGGAGATCTTTTGGAAGCAATTTTTCTATTTCCTGCACAGGCTATCCTTCTTCCTTCCCTTTAAAATAAAGCGATACAAATTATGTACTTTGTTTGGAATTTCCATATTCCTTAACGATTTCTTATTTGTTTTTTAACAAATAAGGTTAAAAAATAAATAACAATTTATGGTAGCTTTAGCAGCTTCCTCTTACCTGATTGTTTCAGGCCTCGCTACAGACGGTGTACAAACGATTCTTGGCTGCAAGAATTTTGTCTCCAGATCTCTTTATTTCTTGTTTCCCAAAGTGCAGAGACTACAAATGAAAAATGGAAGTTGCTGAAAAAGGTGGGGAGCGTTAATCCTTTTTGTGGGCCTGTTTTGTGCTTCAAATCACTCTCCGAGTTGCTTTCTTTCACACAAGGGAGACACCGTGTACGTTTTTTTCCCCTCTTCTTTTTTAATCCACAGCTTCGCCAGGGGGTCAACAAATGAATATACACAGTGGGATCTAGGCTGTAAGGGTCTCGATGAACTCTAGATGGCAGCAAAGGGATTATACTGCTGCCATCTAGTGGTCGTCTGAATCTTAGCAGATAACGTTAGTACCCAATTGCACATATTAAGAGTTTAGCCCCAAATCTTAGAGTATTGAAGCAAAATTTCTACAGCACACAAATACTTGAATGGAATTAAATATTGTTACTGTCCGTCTAAGACAATAGCCAAAAATACCTCTGAGTTCTTAAAACAAGGGAAAGGTTCAGACATTGGTTTGTTTGTATCCTGTTATTGTATTTATTATTGTATTGTTGTCAGTGTTCCAGAAAAACCCCCAATTCCAAGTAAAAACTCTGAAGCAAGCATTTTTCAAAGTTCTATTTACTAAAATAGGAAAACTGGCACATCTGGGAAAACCTGAATCTGAGAGGTCCAGGTGTTCCCTCAGTAAATCAAAACCCCCCAAACCATCCCCTCATTTCTCAGTCGATCACATGCTCCAATCACCATCCGTCCCATCTCGAGACATCACTCTGACCACTCCTTCTCCAGATGCAGGATCGCCCTGACCTTGACCGACAGGAAGAATGCTATTATGTCTAAAGACAACCCCTCTACTAAATCTCCCCTCCTAGTTTCCCACACAGGAGAAAGTGGCAGTATGGAAGCTTCCGGCTTAATACACTTCCAAAGCTGACAATTGTATTTTTTAAAAAAAATTTGATTTATATGCTGCCCTTCTCCGGAGACTCAGGGCAGCTTACAGTGTGTTAAGCAATAGCCTTCATACTTTTGTATATTTTATACAAGTCAGCTTATTGCCCCCACAAACTGGGTCCTCAATTTACCTACCTTAGAAAGGATGGAAGGCTGAGTCAACCTTGAGCCTGGCAAGATTCGAACTTACTTTAATTGCAGACAGCTGGTGTTAAATTACAGTGCCTTGTCTGCAGAGCTATCCAGGCTCTAATTATTTATTATTTTTATAACTAACTCAAGGCAGCAAAAAAATATACGTCCTCTTTCTATTTTCCCCACAACAACAACGACCCTAAGTTGGGCTGAGAGGGTATGACTGGCCCAAAGTCACCCAAATGGCTTTTATGGATAAGATGGGACTTGAATTCATGGTATCTTTCTTTCTTAGCGTGATGCCTTAACCACTAAACCAAACTGATTCTGGAAGATTTCAAGCAGAAGTCTTAATGACAGAACATCTGATGTCCATGCAGAAAAACTCCAGGTTCTCCCTCCAGCCACTTTTAATAAAAATGTAATCCAGAAGAACTTCTTGGTTGCTATGCTCCTGTTCCCAAAGGTGTTAATATTTTGCAGGGAACACTTTTAATGGAATAGGTATAGGCATTCGGTCCTTTAAACGTTCCAAATCCATAAGTAAGGAATAATAATAACAATATTGAAGTAGCAGGATGTCAAAATGTTGCAGATAAAACCAGTGGTAGGATTCCACCAGTGTAATAACCAGTTCCCTGAGTGCGCATACGGTGTGTTTAAAAACAGCTCTAAAACTTACATTCTACTGCAGCCCCGGTGAGTAAAACAGCTGATGTGCAGCAATCCGCTCTGTCGCGCCTATCAGCTGGGCTTCAAACAAAGGAAATATAGGTCAGTATAGCGCAGGAGCAGATGGGTAGGCCCACCTGATTGTCAGAGTGAACTGGTTCACTCTCAGCTGATCGTTGGTGCTACAGGTTCGTCCAAATCGGTCCGAACCAGCTGAATCCCACCCCTGGATAAGACCACTGATGTTATTCCAAATGTTGACTGCAAATCATGGATCGTCACAAGCAGGGGAGGTTTAGCTTTCCCCCACGCACTTCTGCTGCTCATTCCTTCTAATCAGCAACCTCTCCACAGAACAGCTCTTCAGAAGCCCAGCAAGCAGAAGGTGGAAAATTGAACAAACTCCTTATGAAGCACCAAAGTGCAATCTCTTCATCAAGTCCTCCACTGTGAATTATTGGCAATCTGGAAGACATAATTTTCTTTTGCTAAAATATGTAATCCAGTTTTGTGTCTCTTCAATGGAAAGTATCTGAAATCAAAAGAACCTTCTCGATGTTTTGCTTCAGGTTGTCCTTTCTTATGTTGTCTTGAATATTATAGTGAAAAGAAACATACAATGAAAAAAAAAAAAGTACAATCCAAGCAAAGTTCAAAAGTAGGGGTGTTTTGCAGGGAGCAGGTCAAAACATTCAAAATGGTGGCCCCAACTGTCATTTAAGCCCCACCCCCTTTGGGGGTGTAATGACACACATAAAAGTGAATGGCACATCAGTCCAAAAGATGTAAAGATAAAGGTAAAGGTTACCCTCACACATATGTGCTAGTCGTTCCTGATTCTAGGGGGTGGTGCTCATCTCCGTTTCAAAGCTGAAGAGCCAGCACTGTCTGAAGATGTCTCTGTGATCATGTGGCCAGCATGACTAAACACCAAAGGCACACGG
The DNA here is from genome assembly GCF_059756535.1 of Pantherophis guttatus. NCBI lineage: Eukaryota > Metazoa > Chordata > Lepidosauria > Squamata > Colubridae > Pantherophis > Pantherophis guttatus. The sequence continues at coordinate 120,512,132 of NC_142067.1, read as the reverse complement.
AACGCTGTTACCTTCCCACCAAAGGTGGTCCCTATTTTTCTACTTGCATTTTTAATGTGCTTTCGAACTGCTAGGTTGGCAGAAGCTGAGACAAATAACGGGAGCTCACCCCGTTACGCGGCGCTAGGGATACAAACTGCTGAACTGCCGACGTTTTGATCAACAAGCTCAGTGTCTTAGCCACTGAGCCACCGCATCCGTAAAGATGTGGTACCCATGTGGAATTTTTGACCTTGTTGCAAACATTCATCCAACAAAGGAAAATAAATTAGATATTGAAGAATACACTGTGAGCTGTTGTAGATGTGGATTGGAAAAAGATTAGATTACAAGAAGAAATTGCGATTTGCAATTTTATTGCAAAGATTTTCAAGTATTATATTGGGAAGTGAAAAAAAAATACTACAAGATCAGAAAGGCAATTTGGAAAAGAAGAGAGAAGTCAAGCAATGCCCTGAAAAATAAAATCAATAAGAATAATAAACAAATAAACATTCATTTGAATGGTAAAGCAAGTACTTTTAGGATTCCAAATAATTTCCTTGTCTTTTCAAAAGAAGAGCCAAAGATAGAGACAGTCAATCTGACTCTCTAATGAAACAAAAATAGAAATGTCTATGTCTCTAAAATAGAAATATTGTGTCCGTTATGAAAAGGAAGAACTCGGCACAAACGTAAGTAGTGGGAATGCTGTGTTGTTTAAGAATGGGTGAAATTTGTGTGGCCTTGAATTATGTCTTTTCCCAGGCTTCCATTTTAATCCACAGCCTCCTCAGGTAGTTTCTTCTTGTAACACAAATTTGTAGTAGACACACACACACACACACACACAAAGAGACCTCCCACATGTACCCTAGATGGCCGTATCAATATAGCTATAACGAGGGTACATGTCAACCCACACTGAAAAAAACAAAAACAAAAAAGACAGAGTCATTTCTAATAGATCTATAGAATTAGATCTGGTGAAGGTGGAGTTTATTTTGCTGTCTTTGAGCCAGTGTTATCCACCGGTGACTGCTTAGACAATCTCCCTACAATTTTATTTTCTTAGGAAGATTTCAGGAGAGGTTTGCTATTGCTGCCTCCTCCTCCTCCTCCTCCTCCTCCTCCTCCTCCTCCTCCTCCTCCTCCTCCTCCTCCTCCTCCTCCTCCTCCTCCTTTTTCTGACTGAGAGTGAGGACTGGCACAAGATGACACAGCTGGACTTGTGCCCAAGATAGAACTTGAACTTACTAGTTGCAGGTTTCTAGCCTGGTTCCTTACCACAGGTGGGATTCAGCATATTCGGTCTGATTCGGGTGAGCTGGTTGCTCCAACAATCAGCTGAGAGTGAACCGATTCGCTCCGACCATCAGCTGGGCCTGCCCGCCTGCCCCTGCATTATACCTACCTTTATTTCGTTCATTTGAAGCCCAGCTGATAGGCGCGGCAGAGCGGATTGCCGCACCTCAGCTGTTTTTAGTGCTTTTAACACTGCTTTTAATGGTGTTTTCTAATGGACTGCGTGCACAAAGTGTGTGCATAGCGAAATGGTTCTTACACCAGTTGAATCCCACCACTGTTCTTTACCCACTACACCAAACTGGTTCTCATGTTCATACTAAGTAATGTAGGAAATGCTAACAACCTCAACCACTTTCCTTCTTTCCTTCCTTCCTTCCTTCCTTCCTTCCTTCCTTCCTTCCTTCCTTCCTTCCTTCCTTCCTTCCTTCCTTCCTCCCTCCCTCCCTCCCTCCCTCCCTCCTTTCTTCCTTTGATCTCCCTCCATGCCACCTTCCTTCCTTCCTTCCTTCCTTCCTTCCTTCCTTCCTTCCTTCCATTGATCTCCCTCCCTCCCTCCCTCCTTCCTTCCTTTCTTCTGTCCGTCCATCTGTCCATCCATCCATCCATCCATCCATCCATCCGTCCATCCGTCCTTCCTTCCTTTGATCTCCCTCCATGTCACCACCTTCCTTCCTTCCTTCCTTCCTTCCTTTCTTCCTTCCTTCCTTCCTTCCTTCCTTCCTTCCTTCGATCTCCTTCCCTTCCTCCCTCCCTCCCTCCCTCCCCCCTTGAATGAGAACATTGCTGGAGGAACATTCAATGGCCTCGCATGCATCCCTTAACAAAGGTTGTGACAATTACTGTATGGGAAGGTGGGAATTTATTAGAAAAGACATCAGAGTCTCTCTCTCTCTCTCCCTCTCCCTCCCTCCCTCCCTCCCCCCCCCTCTCTCTCTCTCTTTAAGTTTGTAGTGTTAGCATCCAAACATTATTTTTGGAAAAGAAGTTTCATACTACGTCAGCTTCTGTCAACTTTTCTTTTTTCCTTATGAAGCATTTCTAGATGGAATATCCATTGATTTAATTAATATTTCTGTGGTGCATCAACAACATAGCCATCTAACTTTTTTTCTCCTTAAAAGTAAAAAATCATCTTTAAGTTGGCTTTAACTAACAGTCAACTTAAAGATGATTTATCTTCAACAGCTTGCCTTCAGAAGTTATGGGTGCTTCATCACTGGAGGTTTTGAAGAAGAGACTGGACAGTCACTTGTCTGAAGTGCTGTAGGGTTTTCTGCTTGAGCATGAGGTTGGACTAGAAGACCTCCAAGGTCCCTTCCAGTTTTAAACTGAATTGAAAAAACATACCTCATTAATAGTTCTGGTTTTTCTGGCATTAGTATGGAAGAAAGTGTCCAATCAATAATTCTGTTTTTGTTTGTGTCTGTTTTTATTTTCCAGGCTTGCCAGCAGCTCTAAAATGATCCTGCTTATCACAGTGAAAAGCAGGATTGAGCCTTCTTAGCTTTTTAAGATCAGCCCCAGATGATTGTCTATGGAGATTCTAAGTCATCCAGGACATGGTTGTCCCAAAGGTGCTTTTTCAAAAAGCAACTGTAATGTGTTCAAAAGTTCAGTTTTTTTTTTTGAAAAAGCACCTTTGGGACAACCAAAGATGAGCCGATGAAGCCATCTCCTGAGGCTTGACAATGAAGGCTAAAACATACAAAGAACGGTTGCTGGAATTGGGTAAGGAATATAAATCTTCCATTCTCTGCCATTCAGGCACAACTGAAGAAGCTTCTTGGATAAGAAGTGAAACATCTGCATTCAGTTTTGGTCGCCATGATGTAGAAAAGATGTGGAGATCTAGAAAGAGTGCAGAGAAGAGCAACAAAGATGATTAGGGGACTGGAAGCTAAAACATATGAAGAACGGTTGCAGGAACTGGGTATGTCGAGTTCAATGAAAAGAAGGACCAGGGGTGACATGATAGCAGTGTTCCAATATCTCAGGGGCTGCCACAAAGAAGAGAGAGTCAAGCTATTCTCCAAAGCACCTGAAGGAAGAACAAGAAGCAATGGATGGGAACTAATCAAGGAGAGATACAACCTAGAACTAAGAAGAAATTTCCTGACAGTTAGATCAATTAATCAGGGGAACAACTTGCTTCCAGAAATTGTAAATGTTCCAACACTGGGAGGTTTTAAGAAGAGGTTAGACAACCATTTGTCTGAAATGCTATAGGGTTTCCTGCCTGAGCAGGACACTGGACTAAAAGACTTCCAAAGTCCCTTCCAATTCTGTCATTCTGTTCTATTCTATTCTATTCTATTCTATTCTATTCTATTCTATTCTATTCTATTCTATTCTATTCTATTCTATTCTACTCTACTCTACTCTACTCTACTCTACTCTACTCTACTCTACTCTATTTCCATTCCATATTCTATTCTATTCTATTCTATTCTATTCTATTCTATTCTATTCTATTCTTGATATTAAGACTTTCCCCTAGATTCTTCATGAGAATAGAGAGTTAAAAACATAAGGCTGCCACATATTAGACACAAAGCAAAAAAATGTAAAAAAGCAGTGAGGCCTAGAGATATGATGAGATTTTGTAAATACTCCATTTCTTTTGGTCTGGTTTTTCTATCTCAGTTAAGCATCTTTCTCTCTTAGCTTCATCCACCTCTGAAACTAAAGTATTATATACCTTTTAACTATTTGGTTGAGATGCAATGGACCTGTACCACAATTGAAGGCTATTTTATATGCTTCATTTCTATTATGGAGTATGTTCAATAGGAAATGAGCTATAGTAGCTAATGCAGCTTTCCTGGAGCTAAATGTTGAACAATAACGGTTTGATATTTACACTGAATGGTTTTAGAATTTCTTCATTCTTTACAATGATATCATTCAACTGTTCATGATTATTTTATAAGTTGACTGTTGTTCAAACGTACCGATATATATTAATGAATAAACCCTAGAAAGAGCATCAGAGGCTGTCTCTGCTTTTAATACGATTTCAATGCCCCAAAATTATTTATTTCCATTCATTGTTTTCAAAGCATTTTTCCTCCTGCCTATTGCAAAGAAAGAGATGACAAAAGAAGTCAGCCAAAATATCATACAATTTTAAAAGTATCAAAACCGAGTTTGATGAAAATGCAAATGTAACATAACGGATAATTTGAGTGTAACAAAAGGCATCAGATAAAGCTATCCATATTTTTTTTATGATCTGGGCTTTTCTTGCTCTGACGGTATTAATAGAGCTGCAAACCTCCATGTACTTATTAAAGTCTAAGTGAAGTTGAAATAATATATTCCAGAATAAACAAGCTCAGGAAGTCACCCTAGGTATAATAATTTGTCTGAATTTAACATTTCTAAGTATCTTTCTTTCTCCTTGAACCAAATTTCATCATTGGAGAGTTCCATTTTTTTTCCCCTCCTTCAATCCATTTGCAGAATGTCTCCCCTATGGAGCTTTCAAGATACAAAAGATATTTCTGTCCAATAAACAATGCTTATTTTTTTATTTATTTATTTTTTAAAAATTGATTTATATACCGCCTTTCTCCGGAGACTCAGGGCGGCTTACAATGCGTTAAGCAATAGCCTTCATACTTTTGTGTATTTATACAAAGTCAGCTTATTGTCCCCACAATCTGGGTCCTCATTTTACCTACCTTAGAAAGGACGGAAGGCTGAGTCAACCTTGAGCCTGGTGAGATTTGAACTTACAGTAATTGCAGACAGCTTGATGTTAATAACAGTGCTTTAGTCTGCTGCGCCACCAGGCTCCTCTTATTTCTCCCTTGGCTATTTCTCCAATGATGAAAAGCTTCTTTTTCCTTTGATAGCTACATTACTTGTACTGTTAGTATGCCAGGAGCCGCCCAGGTGCAGTCCTTGTAAGATGTAGTCAATCCCATGGGTGGGCTTTCTCACTCTGTCTCAGGGGTGAAATGCTACCAGTTTGGACGAGTTCAGCCGAACAGGTAGCGATGGCAGTGGGTGGTTCGGAGAACCGGTAGCGATGGCAGCGCGATGCTCTGCCCACCCACCTGGTCATCATTTTTTATCCTCTGCACATGCGCAGAAAGGTTTGCATATGTGCAAAGGGTCCATGCATACATGCATTTCCGAACTGGTAGGGAAGTTAAGTAGATTTCACCCCTGCTCTATCTCCTGCGTCCTTCCACTGGAGTTCAGCTTATAATACCTTATTATAACAACAGAATACCTTATGCCACCAGACTTGAAACTTTGGACTTAGACAACTTAGAACTTTGTCGTCTTTGGTCCGACCTAAGCATAGTACATAAAATCATCTGCTACAATGTCCTACCTGTCAATGACTACTTCAGCTTTAACCACGACAATACACGAGCAAACAATAGATACAAACTTAAGGTAAACCGCTCCAAACTTGATTGCAGAAAATACGACTTCAGCAAGAGAGTGGTCAATGCCTGGAATGCACTACCTGACTCTGTGGTTTCTTCCTTAAACCTTTTAACCTTAGACCTTCTACTGTTGACCTCATCCCATTCCTAAGAGGTCTGTAAGGGACGTGCATAAGCGCACCAGCGTGCCTACTGTCCCTGTCCTAATATCCCCTTTTATTCG